>NC_088201.1:231028122-231328122 GCF_037126465.1 Ornithodoros turicata
TTATTGACGCCATAGTGCTCGCTCTGTAGATTCATTTCGCTCACCTGGGGCTCTCTGCTGTGTGCTGAAATTTAGCTGATGACTTTAGCTGTGCTTAGCTGATATGTTTACATTGCTTGTTTAGCTTTGCTTTTGGCTCATATTTAGGCAGGTTTAGTTCATATAAAATTCGTGGCTTTACGTAGCGAGACAACTATTGTCATTATTGACGCCATAGTGCTCGCTCTGTAGATTCATTTCGCTCACCTGGGGCTCTCTGCTGTGTGCTGAAATTTAGCTGATGACTTTAGCTGTGCTTAGCTGATATGTTTACATTGCTTGTTTAGCTTTGCTTTTGGCTCATATTTAGGCAGGTTTAGTTCATATAAAATTCGTGGCTTTACGTAGCGAGACAACTATTGTCATTATTGACGCCATAGTGCTCGCTCTGTAGATTCATTTCGCTCACCTGGGGCTCTCTGCTGTGTGCTGAAATTTAGCTGATGACTTTAGCTGTGCTTAGCTGATATGTTTACATTGCTTGTTTAGCTTTGCTTTTGGCTCATATTTAGGCAGGTTTAGTTCATATAAAATTCGTGGCTTTACGTAGCGGGACAACTATTGTCATTATTGACGCCATAGTGCTCGCTCTGTAGATTCATTTCGCTCACCTGGGGCTCTCTGCTGTGTGCTGAAATTTAGCTGATGACTTTAGCTGTGCTTAGCTGATATGTTTACATTGCTTGTTTAGCTTTGCTTTTGGCTCATATTTAGGCAGGTTTAGTTCATATAAAATTCGTGGCTTTACGTAGCGGGACAACTATTGTCATTATTGACGCCATAGTGCTCGCTCTGTAGATTCATTTCGCTCACCTGGGGCTCTCTGCTGTGTGCTGAAATTTAGCTGATGACTTTAGCTGTGCTTAGCTGATATGTTTACATTGCTTGTTTAGCTTTGCTTTTGGCTCATATTTAGGCAGGTTTAGTTCATATAAAATTCGTGGCTTTACGTAGCGGGACAACTATTGTCATTATTGACGCCATAGTGCTCGCTCTGTAGATTCATTTCGCTCACCTGGGGCTCTCTGCTGTGTGCTGAAATTTAGCTGATGACTTTAGCTGTGCTTAGCTGATATGTTTACATTGCTTGTTTAGCTTTGCTTTTGGCTCATATTTAGGCAGGTTTAGTTCATATAAAATTCGTGGCTTTACGTAGCGGGACAACTATTGTCATTATTGACGCCATAGTGCTCGCTCTGTAGATTCATTTCGCTCACCTGGGGCTCTCTGCTGTGTGCTGAAATTTAGCTGATGACTTTAGCTGTGCTTAGCTGATATGTTTACATTGCTTGTTTAGCTTTGCTTTTGGCTCATATTTAGGAAGGTGTAGTTCATATAAAATTTGTGCCTTTATGTAGCGAGGCAACTATTGTCATGATGGACGCCACAGTGCTCGGTCTGTCGATTAATTTTGCTAACATGGTGCTCTTTGTTGTGTGCTGAAATTTAGCTGATAGCTTTAGCTATGTTTAGCTGATATGTTTACATTACATGTTTAGCTTTGCTTTTGACTCATATTTAGGCAGGCTTAGTTCATATAAAATTCGTGGCTTTACATAGCGAGACAACTATTGTCATTACTGACGCCACAGTGCTCGGATCGCAGGAAGGTGTTGGTGCGGAGAGCGGAATGTTGCATTAGACGATTCGAATACGTACATACATTGACACTTATCTCTTCTCATGAATGAAGCAGCAGAAATATGTATACACAGTTTGTGCACTACTTTTTGAGTCGTTCTCTCTAGTCACGTTTTATTTTGGGTTTTGGGGCAGTTAGATTTTAACACTTTCACAAAGAGACATTCTTGCAGTCCGTGTCGACTTGTTGTAATAAGAAGACAGGCACGTAAAATTTATCGATGTGATCTGTGCTGATAAATTTCGAGCACAGTTGACTGCCTGTACTGTCAGTGTGTAAGTCTTGATTTGGTTCAGTCTGGACAAGTTATAATATAGCTTTCAAAGTTGTGTGACCGTTCCGTGGTGCAACTGCTGATAAGAAACCGGATCACGCTCTTGTGCGGAGTTGGTCACGCCCTTGACGTCACCGCGGCTGGAGGCTTGTTGTTTTTGGCTTTGGGAAAGCATAGAGTGCGGAGCGCGGTAACGTACAGGAAAACGTGCGGATTCCCTCTACCTGCATGTAAGCAAATAAACTTATTCTCTGTTGTTAGTTGACCAGCGGGGTGTGTTCATCGGGGTTGCGGTTGTTGTCGGCGGGTCGTAGTTCGAACCACCCGCGGTTTCTGGGTCGTAATTTCCACAAAACTGGAGCCCAACAGTGATGGTTTCTACAAGTCACGCCCCTTCCCCAGACAGCACAGCATATAGTTGCAGGGATTTTGCGTTTGTCTGTTTGCTTCCCCATGTTTCGTTTTTCGCTCTCCCGCAGACAGCGTTTGGGTAGCGCAGACACTTATGACGGTGATGCCTCCAAGAAGACGCCTGGACGTGGCACTGACGAGGACGAACCTGAGGCTCTGGCTGAGGACTCGCCTCGGCGGATGGCATTCCTCTGTAGGTACCGACGCACCAGCTTTGTCGCAGCACAACCGCCGCCCAGCCATCCCCGGACACATTGCTGTGCCTGAATTTGTGGGTACCGACATTTTCAGGATAAGGCGATACCAAGTCAGCGGAAGATTTACTCGACGACGTGGATGCCTAGCAGACGGTCGTTGGGGTAACCGAAGACGTCATCTTGCGTCGAGTACTTCATGCAGCACTGGCAGACTTGTACGTATTTAGAGTACTGTATTAAAAATACTGTATTTTAAATACAATTTGCTGTATTTTGGTACTCTACTCAATACTTTTTGTTTTGTGTATTTGTACTCTATTTAAAATACATTTTATGGTATTTTCTACTCAGTACTCTAATTACATATTTTGGATCTCCCTCTCAACCTTTCTGTGTCTCGTATTTCCATTATCTTGCTTGTTCAGTGGAAATTTCCTGAGTCCCTCGGACTTGAACCGGACATTGGCCCTTCTTGGAAGTCTCCATTTAGAGATCTTGCCCCGTGTCTACTAATCCTTGGCGAGTGAGGGTTCTATTATGTGTGCCCTGACGCGGTAACGCCATGTTCTGACCTCGCCGAGCAGGGACCTGCTAGAAGTTTGCTTTGTTCTGGGTCACACATACTTAGTGGAGTTATGCGGTATCTCTTTGTCATCTTTTTGCGACTTGTGTTTAGATGACTCCTATCACACAGGACCGGCTTGCGTAGTACGCGGGGTTTAGGTGATTCATGTCACATAGCGGCGACATGCCGCATTGACCAGTTACTGGTGACCTTTTGCATTCAAGGATAAATAGTATATTAATTGTATTTCAAATACTTTTTGAAGTATTTCGTACTCTATGTTAATTACTTTAATTTTCATGTATTTATACTCTATCTTAATTACATTCTAACGTCAGTATTTATTATCTTATCTTAAATAGATTTTTGAGTATCTTGTACATGTCTGAGCACTGGTAAGTGCAACTGCATTATGGTGCAAGTCTGGTGGTCAGGTATGGTGCATGTATGGTCAGGTATAGTGCAGGTGCACCTGTGTTTCTATAAGCGTATTCAAGCAACTGCTTCGAGAAGAGCTCCTCCACCCAGACTATGTAATGCGTTAGCGCGATTAGCTTACTGCTCGAAAGCATCATGGTGAGGAGGTTCTTTTAGAATACACTCGAGCAATGCAGGAGTTGTCCTGGAGAGCGGACTTCCTCGCTGACGAAAACGACAAGGTGGCACGAGCTGAGCCGCCAGTGTCAGCCTCGCTTCAAGCCATACTTACATGGTGGAAGTTTTTATTCCCTGTCTGATTTAACCAAGGAAGCCCAGAGCGTCGGGACCATATAAGCATCCTTTTGGCGGAATTGCGGTACCACCCACCACATGGACCGGTGGAACTCCTGTGCCTATTTGCGCATGGCGTAGACCGGTAAAGGCGTCGGACCTGTAGCTCCGTTGGCCTGCAGGACTGAGTAGCGGAGTTGTCAGCAGGTCGTTCGTACAGCGCATTAGACCATTTTCCGTAGGGGCAAACGAATCGGCGAGACTTGCTGAACATAATTGAAGCGACCGATAATGGGAATCGTGCAATGCCGAACCACCGAAGCGATTGGAGATCAACCTGAAGGAACAACCCCGCCGCGCTCGAATGGACGAAATGTTTGAGAGAATACGTTATTACGGATACGGGGAGCGCGGGCACATCCTGCCCGCACCGTACTCCAGCCATCCCCCGGACAAACGCATCGTGGAAACTTGGAACGGCGAAAGTGGTAATCGTAAACTACGCTATCTCATCGCCGGCCGGAGCGAACATACACAAGAGGCAAGATACTTCTAGCTACCATGTATAATATACAGCAACCCAGAGAGTTTCGGCCCCACTTGCACGCCAATCGCAAGATGACATCTGCAACAGTGTACCCTTTAGTGTTGTGCGCGTTCTGGGCAAAGGCGATGCAGTTGGACACCGGAACAGCTGTTTCCTGATCGGTGACACCATGCACTGTTCGTGACTGTAACGGAAGATCTCGGTACGAAAGAGCAGGACTTACCAAGAGTTCGCCTGTGATGTGGTCGTACCTACTGGTGGAGCTGTACACATTACCTTGACCGTCGCTGAACGACGGGTTATTCAAGGCTTTGTTTACCCTCCTGGACTAACAGGAGCAATGATCCTGGGACGCGACATTACCATCCGGATGGGATTCTTCGTGGACTTTCCAGCCGCGGTGACTTTCCGGCTTGCGTACAGTAGAACCTCCTATGCTAATTCATGGAGTGGACAACCACTGATACGGATCGACGGCGGACTGGTGTGGGAAACCCAGGACGTCCGCCCAAGGCGAGACCAGGGACCCGCTGGCAACAACGATGATCCGTTGCAGCATGCAGCTGGAATCCTTGGCAGCGCTGGGCAATCGCTGTCCTGTGAAGAGGCATCACGGAACAGAATACAAAACACGTGTAGTTGTGTTGTAGGTGTTGCCTTAGTCGAGGGTCTGACAGCATTTCCAGGTACCTCGGAGCAACAAGAAATGCATGAACACGCATCGCTACCCTTTTCCAGGATGCTTCCGGAGAAGCCTGGTATGCCCGATATCTTAGGACACGTTATAGAAACCGGCGACGCAAGGCCTTGGAGATGCAATCCTCGGCTACTGTAGGGTTTGAAACCCTTTATTTAATTTTCAAGAATCCAGGAAGAATCCTTAATTTAATTTTTAAAGAATCCAGGAATATAGGATTTGTTCGCAGCTACTAAATTTCGTGAGCTGCTCGCGCTCCTCCTTTCTCGATTCCGCGAAATTTGCGAAAATGAAGGGCTCCCGAAATAGCGTTTTGGAGCATGTCATCCGCCGGAGACTCCACCGTCGCTACCACATTTGCATTCATAACGTAGGTCCAAAGGTTTTGACTCTCCGGACCTTCACCCACATCGCATTCAGTGTACATCAGGTGTTTCAAAGTTAGTGCACCGGGTGACCAATATTTCCACTACAATCCATGTAATTTCCATGTTTTGAACGTTATGAACCTTCTAAACACCGTGTGCCAGTGCATGAAAACCGAACCAAACTTGGAGGAACCCACATAATCGCGGTGTCCTTTTCGAGGGCAGTGCCTTCTAGAGAGCGCTGAATGACGTCAGTTAATAAACTCTATTTGTAAGCGAAGACACTTGCAATCGAGGAAACAATATTTAAAAAACGAAGAAAGAGTGCCAGTATGACAGCTTTAGACAGATGGTCAAGCCAAGTTCGCGTAAGCCGAAATCTCTGTGGGAACGCCTTATGCGATGGTGAGGGGAAAGAGAGACGGAAATTAACGAAGGCCGCGTAGTACGGGCTGCGTAAAACGGATGGGGAAAGTTCTCGAAGCCTGTACTTTGTGTTCACGCAGCTGGGAGCCAGGAAAATATATTGCCCTGCCAATTGAAAACGAATCGCACCTGAAAGCTGCCAGCAGCCAAACAAACCCCAGCCGTGTCTGTTGCGGGCATATGAATCACATAAAAAGTTCCAACGCATTCATATCTGTTTTGTGTTATTTGCTTGCGTCACGTACCTGGGGTCGCTCATGATCTCAGTTGTCTCGCGACGTAAACGGCCAATTATTATTAGTACCTGGGGCCCCGTATGTGTCAGGAAATATCCTCCGTCTTCCTCGGTCCCCGCTATGCGCCCTTTACACGAAAAGAGAATGTTGTAAAGCTGGGCAGGAGAGATGCGTCGCGCGGCCGCTGTGGTTTTACCTGCACTCGTCGCTGTTTTTTCCCTCGTTGTTCCGTCGTTGTAGATCACGCATCAGCGAAAAAAAAAAGAAGAGCAAAAAAAAAAAAAGAGGGATCAGCTTTGCACACATTCGGGTGTGATGCCACATGGTACACTGTGTGTCTCAAACTCACCAGCCAGACAGCCTGAATTTGTTAGGCATCTCCAACTAGAGGAACGTTTATGGCAACGCTTTTGCTCTTCTCTCTATACAGTATAGTTTCTGTTCTTGTGCTTCACATAAAGGAACGTGCGCAAGACATGGACGGACAGGGACAGCGTTCGTCTAGCTGCTACAAGTGAAGCGCCAAGGGACAGCGACGGAGGAGACAGAAGACAACACAAGAGCAGTACTAGTGTGTACTAGTGAGCTCGAATCTCTGCCTCGTTCATCTAGCGGGTTTATTCAAATGGTGTACACAGGCACGAGACTAGTCTTAAATTTCCCGAGACACGATGCGACCTCTAGTGGAGCAATTTCACAGGTCTCCGGCCAATATTGTCGGAAGGCCTTTCAATGAGACCACCTTCTACGGTTTCGCGCCCTGGCTAAACTGGCGCATGCAGGAAGCATTCTCCCTGTTGAACAGGGGTAAACAATTAGGGCAAGCGCTCACTCGTGCTTCTATGCTTAAAGGAATATCACCCGAGAACAACCGAATTCTTGGTCTCCGCTGGCGAAGGCGCTCATTTATGCCCTAAAATGTGATGCCGATATATTTTTGGCGCGCGATAAGAGAATGATATACAGGATGTGCGCGTATTAACCTTAGTGGCCTTGGGGCAGTTAGCTTGTGTCTACTTAAGTGACGCACTTCCAGTGGCGCATGATGGCGCATTTATCCGTGTGAAAGCTATAGAAAGATCGTGTTAATCATACTGAGCGGAAAAAAATAAATAGGGCGACGAAAACATAGGCTACCGTGTGGTATAATATAGGGACCACACGACCGTCTCAGGCGAGTTGTATGGAGGTACCGCTAGGGGCACTACCGATGAACATCCATGTGGGACATCGTTTTTAGTTTCTGAACCGATAGCTCCCCTAGTGGTACATATAAGCACAACTCTGCAGAGGCCGCCGTGTTACGCTAGTCTAATGCACGGGAACCGATGTCTTCGTCGCTCAGCTCATTTTATACGCCCAGTATGACTTCCACAATGTGTCTGTAGATTCCGTACGCATAAATGCGCCACCGGAAGTTCGTAGGGTAAGTAGGCAGCAAGATAAGTGTGTAAATGCCACTTAGGCTTATCTGCACAAACCCCATATATACACCGTTTTCCAGACAGGGCACGTACATATTTTAGTGTTTAATCTCGCGCCAATGCTTGCACGTGACCGTCCGTGTCTTCTGTTCGTCCCATCGTTGAAGTACATTGCGCTGTTCGTGTACAAGTCGCATCTCAAGTCGCATGTCAGTAAAACTATCGTGGTATGCCGTCCAGTTTTAAGCTACCTGCTCTGCGCCCTCTAGCACTTTCGATTTCATGCTACTAATTTTGAAATACTTGTTCTGAGAGCAAGCGTGCAAATCTGAATGAGATACGTTTGCCCTGCCAGGTTTCATTCTCATTTACTAAGTCCTCTAAGGTTCTTGAGTACATTACATGGGGGAAAGAGACGGTACAGTCATCTCAACGACACTCTCAAGAAACTACTTCTATCGGATTACACATCGGAGAAAAAAAAAATGTAACTAATATCTAAGCCACGCAACTCTGCAGGAGACTCCAAAGTGTTTTCATGAGGAAAACCAGGTCCATATATAATCAGATCGGTGTCTGTTGTACGTATTATGACCTGTGATAACGGCGTTTCGCATGACAAGACAGGTCCAACAAACCATGCGGAGAACCAAAACGTTAACCTTATAAAAATATATACGGAATAAAAAATAAAAAATATATAATATTATATAATATAATAATTCTAATAATCATAAAAATATAAAATGGAACCCGAAAAACCTGCGGGAAAACTTCTGCCGATCGTAAGGAGGAGGAGGAGGAGGAGGAAACAGACAGGGAAGTTAGTGAAGGCTGCGTGAACAGAGGGTGCGAGAAAGTTCTCGAAGCCGATACTTTGTGTTGCCGCAGCTGCAAACCAGCAGCATATATGACCCTGCCAACGGAGAAGGCGTCGGGTCTTAAAGCTGTCGAACGGCGAACAAACGTCAGCCGCGTGGGCAGTGATGATATAGACCATATGTGTCGGTCGTTATAAGAAGCTCGTATCCTCTCTGCGCATTCATTTTCGCTCCAGTACTCTTCTCGTGAGGGGTCTACAAGAACAGAAACGCCATGTCCTACCCAATCCTCTCACCCAAAGACTACACCTTCAAGCAGATGGGTCTCATTGCGACCGCACGCAGCGAGCCCGGCATCCACATTCTCTACCCGGTATGCCCGTTGATATGTGTTTACATGCATATATAGATTGATGGGGTGGCAGGAGACGCTGTGGACCCTGGACTGCTGTGGACGCTGTGGACCCTGGACTCGTCGTAGCTTGTAGCTTCGTAGCTAGTTCCTCTTGATCAAGAGATAAACTGATGCTCTGAGGCTGGAACAACATAGAAGGGACAGATACAAACAAAGCCTCAAATTGCCTAAGTTCTTATAAATTGCCTTCTTCTTAGGCAATTTGAGGCTTTGTTTGTATCTGTCCCTTCTATGTTGTTCCAGCCTCAGAGCATCAGTTTATCTCTTGTTCAACAGGTGCCGCTTGCGTCGATTTCCGTCGTATGAATGTGTGTATGAGTGAGCAAAAATGTAAGAGTGAAAGGAGGGTGAGTGAGAGTGAGTGGCTGGTTTGTCGTCCCTTCAGATGACGCACCCCGAAAGTCGCTGGAGAGGCGTGTTAGCTTAGCTCAATTGGTAGAGCCCTGGACCGGCAACCCAGAAGATGTGGGTTCGATCCCTACAGCTGGCTAACCTTTTCAGTGACTTTCATCTTTCATCGTTAGTTCCTCTTTCCACGGAACTCGCTAATTGGATTATCGCAGTTATAAAACGGGTCGCAGATTTCGAAGTATATACATACTTTTTATTTCCAGACATTGTGACAACAGTATATCGGCGTAAAAATGTTGGTTCTTCCTGAAAGTTGTTGTTGTAGTGCTCGATCACGTGACGGCATTCTGCGCGCTGATTGCATGGGCGATTGACGTCATCCCAGTGGGATGGCCAGATGAGTTTTCTGTGTATGCGTACGTTTTCTTGGTTTGACACTAGGTGTGCCAGCGTCGGCGTGAACCGCGATGTTGAAAATTCGAGTTTACGAAAACTACGAGGTGTTGAGGGGTGCATTTTCGTATGTGAACTTGCTTTTGTGTATTCTATCGGTAGCCACTGCAGAAAAGTCTCTCCGGCTTCTGGTCAGTGACCCTTTAAACTAAATTGTCCTAGCGGCCCCGGGGGTTGCTCTGCTCGCGCTCGAGAACGAGACCGTATTTTTTGCAGTGTTATTATTAAGGTTGAAGAGAGTTGTACCCGTAAATGTGTGTTGGTACAGCACTGAGAGCGTCCTTTGGCGAAGTTGTGCGTTTGCAGCGCAGAAGGGATTCAGAAAAAAATCGTGTTTTTTTTCTGAACCCTCTCCTATGCTGTCACACTCGGGCGGCAGGAACGTATCCATGCCAAGTTTACTGTGTTATTGGGGACACAGAGGGTGGGTAATAAATTCTGGGTTTGGCGTCACATCAAGTGTGCCGTCGCACGTGGGGGGATAGATAATTAACATAAAGAGGCGGGTAACTAGACATTGGTGAGACTCTAATAGCCGGGTTCTGCTGTACCCTTACTGGTGGGGGGGGGGGGGGGGGTTCCCGAAATCCACCATTAAGAATAAACCGCTTAAGAATAAGACATTAAAGAATAAACCGCTGAAAAAATGCACGGTTAAAAATATAGGTCCTAAAATAAACCGCTTACTATACCCGCTTATAGATCACTGTTTAATAATCCGGCATTAAAAATAAACTGTTTCAAAAGCCCCTCACCATCCAGCGCGGAGACAGATTTATTGCAATTTGCGCCGGGTTAGATCAGGTTATGTTAGGTTAGTTTAGTTTGGTTTCGGTTAGTTTTGGATAGTTTAGAATAGTTTGGTCCTGCGAGGTTAGTTTAAGCCCCTTGCTTGCAGTTAACCTTGATTTGGGCCATACCACGTGATTCTAGCAACTGTAGGGTGGATTTGGGGGGATTCTGAAACGATTTATTTTTAACGATATATTCTTAACCGTTGATTCCTTAGCGTTTTTAGTTAAACGGGGTTATTTCGGAGATTATTATTGTGCGTTGATTTTGAAGCGTATATTCTGGGAGATATATTTTTAACAGTGGGTACTTACGCGTTTATTTTTGAAAGATAATTTTTAATGGTTTCAAACGGGATACACCCCGTTTATTTGCATCATCACCTGATAAAGTGCAGGTCCCGCACGAAAGGTTGTGTGTATTAAAGTTTTATTTCAAAGAGTGCTTCATTCCGTGGACTTGTTGTGTTTCCACTACAGTCATAGAGTATAATGTCTTAAGCGTGCCCCCTTTTTTCTCCCAGAATGGGTTCACTCACGAAAAGGAATGGGACAGGGGTCAAGTCATCTTCCCGAAGGGTCTGTCAAAGTCAATGAAATGGATGCACGTAATAAATTTCCCGGACGACAAAACGGTGTAAGTGAAAGTAGGCGAAAGCACACGGACATGAAGATGCTTGTGCGGGCGACACGGGTGCTAAGTGCCAAATGACGCATGTTTTAATGCCCTTCCTGCAGAACTATACGAACAATTTCAGTCTGTGATGAGCAAAGTACATCAAGATTGTACTTACCGTGTATTCACACGAGGGACATCCTCGCGGAGTATTCTAGAAGAAGAGAAAGCGAAAACACTGCTCACAGAGCCGAAGTTCCGACCCGTGTTATGTTGAGCATTCACACGGCGCGGAATATCGGGGTGTCGAACTGCGCATTTAGCAGACGACATTTAGCAGACGACACTTAGCAGACGACATTTAGCAGACGACACTTAGCAGACGACACTTAGGAGACGACACCGTCAGCGTGTTTTCCTGTCGTCTGCTACGGAATATCTTGTGGCTGTGTAAGAGGATATTCCCCGCGGTTAGCAGTGTATACGTGAAGACCACGACCTACTAGATTATGACGACCATGTCGTGGGCACCCCTTCCATCGCCGCATTTTTGGAAGCTAGCGGTAGCGCTACTCATCGTCCCAGTTATTGCTTCCTCAATTTCTACGATACTTTGTACTTCAGCTTACCTTAATATTTCTGTACAAGCGGTGGACGTTCCACAGATGTTTTATCCTGCGGTTGATTATCATCATCATTCTACGCGTGTTCACAGGAGCTATCGCTGTCGTCTGCTACTGTAGTCGTACATATGCTTCTGCGCGTTCAGGATTCAAATTTCCATCGTCCAATCGTGGCGTGCCGATGAGTAGCCCCCTGGCGGATCGTGCGGACGGGCTCCTCATAGGGGTTGCTGATTGTGACATGGTCGTTATAATCTAGTAGGTCGTGGCGAAGACACGACATTGAACGCTCGCGCTCACGTGACAGCAGAGACCTATGACGCTTTTCGCATCTTCCGCTTCTGGGGGAATGTCGCTCGTGTGAATACACGGTTAAAGTACGACCCCGGAAGAAAAACACCGTAAAGATTGTGACATAGCAGTAACTCTTGCGGTGTGAGGAACGTACATACGAAATATCGCATTCCCAAAGTGCGCAGAGTTTATTCGAACGAATTATTAGGAAGTGAGCGTTTCGTCTAAGTGAAGAAAGAGGGCGCTGAAAGCAACACTGCGGGCGTCATCTGGGATGGAAGAATGCAAGCTCCATAGCAGACGACAATGCTGGGTAACCTCGCAGTATCTTCCTCCGGCCGAACCGTTGTGCGCCTTGCATTGTAGTTTAGGTTTGGTATTGTCATCATTTGCGAATTAATTATTCGCACCAAGTGAATGCGAACGGCGTTTTCGGTATCGAGGGGGTCTTTCGTGTTCGGTATGATGTAAACCCTTTTTTTTTCGCCTTACGAAGTCTTCCTTTAAATTAAAGTACCAAGTACCTATCACCTGTTATACAGGGTGTCCCAGAAAACGTGTCATTGCATTATAATAAAAAAACTACGCCACCTAGAATCATGCGGTTAACGGCATTTGTTTTTATTAGGATTTTGCCACCTCCTCATGTGATTGTCATGTATTGTAAGTTGAATTATGTAAATATTCGCAAACTCAACTCGGAAATTTGCCAAGTGAAGGTCACTTTACCTGGCAAATTTCAGACTTAAGCTCGGAAAAATTTACATAATTAAACTTAGGTTACGTGACATGCACATCATGAGGTGGCAAAAACCCAGTAAGAACAAATACCGTTGACCGCATGACTCTAGGTGGTGTAGTCTTTTTTTTATTATAATTCAGTTACACGTTTTCTGGGACACCCTGTATTTCCACTACACCGTACAAAGTGCAATATTAGAAGTGTACTGAAAACCAATGAGAAAGTGACTGACAAAGTGCTTACAAGCACTCATCAAGTGCTTATGTAACCTGTACCGAACCGAAGGGACGTTTCAACAACCGATGTCGATGAAACGCTAGATAGTTATATTTCGATTGTTATCTTTACAATGTTTGAGCAAAGTGCTAGTACAAAAACACGGACAGTTTACAGCTTGACTCTGTTGTGTCCGCTCAGCCAGACATCCCATTCCAGAATCCTTTATTGATCGCGATCCTCATGGTGCTTCTTACACTCGCGCGCTATCGGCTCTGCGCGACACCACAGACTCATTAATATTAAACAAAAAATGCGTTTTCACGTATACTGGAGAATCAGTGCCGCTTGTGCAACCTATCATTTCTCGGCTTATCCCCTCACTAGCAGACATCGTCTCGCGCTGATGTCTGAACAAAGGATACTTCCTTTTCATACAAACGAGAGGCAAGCCCGTTGGAACTAGACAACCCTTTTTAGAAATTATTCGGACGTTTTCCAAGTCCTGCGTTTGCATTGCCAACTCGGTATTTGAATGATATTCCAAAAGGAGTACCTAGAGTACAGTGCAACGTACACAAACTGAAATATACTTCGAGAACAAGCACTGAGAAACGTACCTAAAGTAGCATTTGAGAATATACGCGTGGTACTTGAACTGCTTTCCATCACTGGCATTTGCGTGCCTCGATGTTATTTTCGCCGTTCCATTCTGAATGCCTCGTGACACCCCTGGCTTACCGCCAATGGACAACCGACATTCTCCCCCATCTATGTTGAGCAGAGTTGGTCCAACGCTCGCTCTCCGCATGCCACGACACACCTCTCGTCAAGATGCTGCATTAATCCACCGAATGCGACTCGATGTGGCCTTTACAGCGCAGTGGCGTTACCGCTTGAGACAAGTTGACTTTCCCACCTGCTGCCACTGTGGTGCTCTTGAGGATCTGAAGCACGTTCTTCTTCATTGCCCCCACTACCAACGTTCGCGAACCGCATTCTCCGAGTCTCTTAGTCTGCTGGACTCTCGCTCATTCTCCCTATCGAAATCGCTTGGTCCCTGGCCCAATCCAGCCCAGCAACGATCTGCGCTGAAAGGTCTTTTGACATTTCTGGACACCATCGGACTTCGATCGTTACTGTGAAGGGGCTCGTTATTTTATTCCCCACATCCCCGCCAGCAATGGGGTAGAGTATCGCCTCTGGCGATGAACCTCCTCACTCTCCATCTCAAAATAAAGTTGTTGTTGTTGATGTTATTTTCGCCTGAGTGAGCGCATGCGAGACTCATTCGCCAACCCTGTGTACATATTGGGACAAACGTTTACGGAACGCGCGAGCGGCATACTCTCTCTTCGCTGCGACACTCTATAGAGGCCGCGGGAAACGGATGAGCTCACTGTTTCGGAGGGAGGGGCGGAAGCGTGCGGTGTCAGCGACACAGAGCGCTAGCGTCCACTTCCCTCAGAGCCGTATATTAAAAGGGAGCCTGGCCATTAATGGGTCATGCCTATACCTGAAGCTCCACCCACTTTTTCAGTTTTCCGACCAATGAGGTCTTGAAATATGGGGCGCTATCAATCAACCTATCCTCACTATTTCTCCCTGTATCCAACATGGGCAGCGCCATTTTGGGTGGCAAGTGGATTGGATGGGATTGAAATGGATACCTCTCGCAATCTGCAAAACTAGTGGATTTTTGGTGGAAATTTGATGAACGCCACCTAGGGAGCGTAAGGCACGTCGAGAATTCTCGTCTGCTTCCGTCGTTGTACCCATGGTTGTACCGGTGCCGGCAGAACCACCTGCTGGGACACATTCTGTTGTCGGTATGATTTTTAAATAAATCTACAAGAATAGCTCGAATATAAAAGGCAAGAATGTTTATATACATCAAGTCCAGCATTTAAATATAAGATTGTACAGCACAGTGCCGTTTTTGCTATGATTTCAATATGACCGTGTTCACTAGGCGTAACATCGGCGTCAAAAAGTATAATTTTCAGTTAGATATCTGTGGATGAGCATGAGGCGAAACTGATTTCCGAGAAACGTATATGATGACGTACGTTTGCAGTGTAAAATCAGAGTAGTCTGTGAAAATTTTTGGTCGCGAAATCTCCGCTTCACTGCGATTGTTTTTGTCGCCATTTTGGGTGGCGGTAAGGTGTCATGGCGACCCCCTTGGTAAAAAGCAAACCAGTCAGAGGACCGAAACTGTGATTGACAGGTCGAGCCTCTTTTTGTGACTCCTCCCAATGGTCAGACTCCCTTTTAATATACGACTCTGACCTCCCTGACACACGCAAGCCCCCACGCGACACCCTGAGGACCCGCTTCCGCCGGGTACTAGGGTGTCGCACCGAAGAAATTGTCCAAACCTTTATTCGCTGCATCGTTTTCTCTTTTTTTCGCTTGGAATTTTAAATGGACTTTCGACGTGAATATCCGCGCAGCTTCTCTTGAAGTCGCCCAACCGGCGTTTACTGACCTACTTCTTCCTCCCACCATTTCTCTATTCTCTCTCTATCTGTCCTTTTGCGCGATTTCCATTGTGCGTGTAAAGTACAATACAAAAGTCGTCCAATTGGTTCTCTAATCAGTGATGTGGTCTCCGCCACACACCACGGCAGAACCTGGTTTGGCGAAGGCAGCTTCCCTGCTTAACGCCCAATTCCGTCAATGAGAAATAGTCGAGGTTTTCACACGTTGAACGAATTCGGAATTCGCAGTCTGATTTCTCATTGAGTGTCATTAAAATCCCGGAGACGAGTCAATGACATCGTGTCTACTATTTCCAGCAGGGCCTTATTCTCCATGCGTCTACCAGATGTGATCGTTGAGAAAACAAGAATGGACAAATCTTCAGTGAGGCAAAAGGGAGAAAGAAAAATCACCTGGCAAAGCTGAAAGCCGGAGAACAAAGGGACGCTGCCTCTCGCACAGTACGGCATTCGCTGCAACGCTCAACATATTTGTTCACGGTGTTGCGGCCTCTGGCGACGATGAAGAAGAAGCGCGTGCTCTCGCCCACGCTGTCCACCGGAGAGCCATTCCATCTGCGATCCGCCCTTTTTCTTAGTCGAGCTCACAACGGCATTGGCCAATACTGCCCCTATGCTGGAGAGACATCAGTGCAAAACACGGCTGTACTTTAGTAACGCTGCCGCGGCAGACGGATAGGTGTGGAATTAGCGTTTGGCGATTTTGGCACGTTGTCATTGTTGCCAGACGATATGAGTGCATACGGGCGAGTGGTCGGCGATCGGCTATATGTCGCATAGTCGTCTGCTATCCAATGTAGTCGCACGAGACGCGTATTGGGTACGGAGAGGTTAATAATCGTCCCTTATCGGATGTAGTCGTACGAGAAGCGTTTTAGGTATGGTAGGGTTGCGTCGTTTTTGTTTAATAGAACTTTTTATGTTGGAAAATTAAAATAAATGCTACAAATTCAAGTAAAAAGCAACACCTGGATGTGGAGGGAGTGCATCTTTTCCCAGGTTAGGTACTGATGTCGAAGAGTGGGTCCATGTAGAATAGGCATCCGGCGTGACTGAGGTTAGGTTAGGTGATTACGTATTGCACATGTCAAAGAGAGGGTCCATGTAGAACGAGCATCCGGCGTGACTGAGGTTAGGTTAGGTTAGGTGATTACGTATTGCACATGTTGAAGAGTGGGTCCATGTAGAATGAGCATCCGGCGTGACTGAGGTTAGGTTAGACCAAGTGAATACGTATTCCATGTGTCGGTGGGGCTGATGTAGACTGTGCATCCGACGTGACTGAGGTTAGGTTGGTTAGGTGACTACGTATTGCACATGTCGAAGAGTGGGTCCATGTAGAATGAGCATCCGGCATGACTGAGGTTAGGTTAGGTTAGGCGATTACGTATTGCACATGTTGAAGAGTGGGTCCATGTAGAACGAGCATCCGGCGTGACTGAGGTTAGGTTAGGTTAGGTGATTACGTATTGCACATGTTGAAGAGTGGGTCCATGTAGGATGAGCATCCGGCGTGACTGAGGTTAGGTTAGGCCAAGTGAATACGTATTCCATGTGTCGGTGGGGCTGATGTAGACTGTGCATCCGACGTGACTGAGGTTAGGTTAGGTTAGGTGACTACGTATTGCACATGTCGAAGAGTGGGTCCATGTAGAATGAGCATGCGGCGTGACTGAGGTTAGGTTAGGTTAGGTGACTACGTATTGCACATGTCGAAGAGAGGGTCCATGTAGAATGAGCATCCGGCGTGACTGAGGTTAGGTTAGGCCAAGTGAATACGTATTCCATGTGTCGATGGGGCTGACGTAGACTGTGCATCCGACGCGACTGAGGTTAGGTTAGCTCAAGTGAATACATATTCCATGTGTCGATGTGGCTGATGTAGACTGTGCATCCGACGTGACTGAGGTTAGGTTAGGCCAAGTGAACACGTATTCCGTGTGTCGATGGGGCTGATGTAGACTGCATCCGACGTGACTGAGGTTAGGTTAGGCCAAGTGAATACGTATTCCATGTGTTGATGGGGCTGACGTAGACTGTGCATCTGGAGTCACTGAGGTTAGGATAGGCCAGGATAATACGTGCTATTCCACATGTTGTGGAATGGTCAATGTAGAGTAGGTATACAGTTAGAGTATGCATTAAATAGGAATGAGTATATGTGTTGCCGAAGAGGGTCGTTGTAGTTGAAACGTATTTACAAATATATACATGCAGGTCCATGGAAAGCTTTAAGAGCCCTGTTGAGGACTGTAGAGACTCTTGATGTCGTTTAGCAGCCTTTCGAAAGGCTGCTCATTTTTGTTGCTACAGTCAGTCCTCCAAAGGTACTCACTGAGGTGGTGTGCCATGTTTTCACTTGTCACACCACCTCTGGCCAACCTATGCCGTAGTGGTCTCCACTGAGATTCGATGTGGTTGGTGGTCACGCCGGTGTCTGGGTCAACAAAGTTGTACGTATGGTTGACCGTCATGTGCTGGAAACCTTCTGCTGACAGACCGGCGTACCCCTTCCAGCAGTCAGTATAAAGGGTTGTGCCCTTTTCGACGTGCTTGTCAATGAGGGCAAGGAGTGTCTCCTTGTCTCTTTTGTTTTGCGGGCATATTTCCAGGCACAGTTGTTTAGTGTCAACGTCAATCAGCCCCAGTATCCATGTCCCTTCGACGTTGGTATTTGCGACGACCAATTTTACATTCGTCGATTTCCACAACGTGGCCAGGACTGCCGATTTTCTGAGTTTGTGCATTGGCCAGCGAGTCCGTGCAGACTTCTCGACAGTACGAGTACCAGTCTGCAACGGTAGCTGACGATACACTTACCTCCGGAATTATGGAGGCCTCGTCGAGGGCCTGCTGAAAAGTCATTTTTTTGGCGAAACAGTACGTAAGAATCAGGACTTGTTCAGGTGCGAGTCTCACGTTCTCGAACCATGTTCCCACAGTAACAGACTGTGAGAACTGGGCATGGCCGTGCCGACATCGGAATTGTCCGAATGTACGCTGCGACGGCTTCACGCTTAGTTCACGTCCGCAGCGGGGGCAGTTCATGATGTTGGGTAGGAGATCTTTGGAGTGAATCCACGATACAGTTGTGTCGGTGTCCGTGAGCACACGGCCTAGCATGAACAGGTTCATTTTTCCACTCATTTCGCAAGTTCGCGTTTCAAAACGGCCGCTTATGTGTCGTCTGCTATGTTGTTTCGTATATTTTTAGCTTTTTTGTCTGCCAAATGTTTGTGTTGTCTGCCGTACGTTTATTAATTGCGCTCGTAATACACAAAGAAAGGCTGTAAAGTATTAGGATTTCGTTTTGCATTTCTGTCAATTTTCGTGTTCGTTGTTGGTGCCGCTGAAGTAGTCGGATGGTGGTAGAATATAGATAGCCGTAGTGCTCAGTTTCGAAAAAGTCATTTTCGTAAAACATAATTTAAAAGGTGCATATTTTTAACTAACTTTGGTTCGTAAATTCGGAGATTGTCTTAAAGTTGCTAGGAAGATAGCGCATTTTTGGCTTTTCTTGTTTTTTCAGTTCGAAAAGGCCGCGGCATCGTTGCTAAAGTATATCCCAAAACACTCATGATGCTGGAGTTCCAAAGACATGCCCATGTGACAATATATGCAATATCCTTTCTATCGAACTGCCACAATGACGAGCCCCGCCGCTCCAACGGGCCTTCACTGCTTGGAACGGCGGTTGGAGAATGTCGATGCCGATGAGGCAGACGTCGTTGCGCTCGGCTCACGCTTGCTGGGAAGTGGATTTCTCCTTATATCACTCTATCCATCAACCTCCGTGACCGATCACCATGGCGGCGCGGAAGAGGTCAAGTGTTTTCGTCTTCGTTTTCTGAACGCGTGCGATCTTTCGCGATGTGCCGTTTAGGTGGTTAAAAAAAAAGGTGGTTAAAAAATGTATGACCGTGAGGGTACAAAATAAATAAGCGATATATTTAATGGCAGCATGGGGGACATAAATACCACGTGATACAGGTCTTACACTACCGGGAATGGCACGATAGAACGTAAAAATAAAATACAGCGCGAAATACTTGGGCGCCCACTGAAGTAGCCACGACTTCTCCACTCGCGATAAAGGTTGACAATATGTTGAATGTACAGCGTGGTATCGACGCAAATATTTGCTGCGCGTATCCACAGTTGAGTGACACCATAGAAAACAGGTAGATAGGAAGTTCCACTAGCAGTCTGAAGTCCTCTAGTTTTTCTTCACGTTTTTCTTGGTCTGCTGTTACCGTGTCCGTATCAGTATTGCGGAATGGGCCGATCCATTCACAATTCCAATTCCATTACGAGGAGTGGTCGCGACTCGAAATTCCATTCCTTGTAATTCCTCGGAATGAAGACTCGAGGGTCATTCTCATTCCACCCTATAGAAAAGGTCATTCCCATTCCTGGGCTAAAGTGTTGCTCTTTGAAAAAGAAAAAAAAAAAAGAAAAAAAAGGAAAAGTGAAGAAAAAAAAGAAACATGTAACGGGATACTAGATATCTGACCAACAGCCAACGCTGAAAAAAAAATCGTATACTGCTTTATTTCGATAAATTTTACGTTCTTCTGTTTCCAGCATGAACTTCCGAGAACAAGAACCAGCACCGCAGCGAGCGTTCACGACCAAGATTGCCCGCACGTAAAGCGTTGTAATCCGAAACTATAGACGACCTACGGTTGAATGGTTGCCAGACGCATATAGCTTGAGTAGCCTCCGCTCAAAACCCAGCGTGCTGGAGGCCAGCAATTTAAAACCACTCGTTGGCCATTTTCCGGCCGCCAAACAGGTCTAATTCCATTGCAATTCCACTCCCAACAGCTGGTAACTTAACTCCATTCCCATTCCGCTCCGGTGCGCTAAAAAATGGGGCATCACTCCGGAATCATTCCAATTCCGGAATTTGAATTCCCCAACTCTGGTCCGTATCACGGCACGGTTACTAGAAACCTACTTGTACCATGCCATGTTTACATGTACGTTTTATTTTCAGGAAAGAGTACCGCATTTTTTATGAAGGTGGAAAGGATGAAAAACATTACGTAGACTACGTAGTCGATGGCCCAGGGTATGGCCGCAAGTTGGGTTTTTATCAAAGCGACCCATCGAACAACTCTGAGTACGTCTACAAGGACAGCGGATTGATCAAGGAGAAAGACTTCAAGTACGGAGTTTCTGTAATCCAGCTGGATGTCGATCAGTCCAATGAGATTATGGTAAGCGTTTTTCTCTAACCTCCATAAGCAAAGGAACAGCGTACCAGGTACACCTGCTGTCCCTGTCCTTGTACCTGTCTCCTCCACAATATCGTGGAAATGAATATTATTATTACTATGATTATTATTACCTTGTATACTATCCCACGTGGCAAAAGGTTCGAACGAGTTTTGCAAAACTTCACCCCGTCACCCTGCTCTACAGGGTGTGTGCAGAAAAACATGACCCTCATTTTTACATGAAACTCGTTGTCCACTTACCCGAGGGACTTCCGGTGGCGTACGATGGCGTATTTATGCGTGCGAAAGCTACAAAAACAAAATCCTGGAAGCCATACTCAGCGTAAAAAAAATTAACAGAGCGCGAAAACATGGGCTTTCATGCATTAGAATAGGGTGGTCATGACAGTGCATGGTAGTGCATGGCCCTCTCAGGAGAGTTATGTGCAGGCACCGCTAGGGGTACTACCGATGAGCATCCCTGTGGGACATCGTTTCGATTTATGCACCGATAGCTCCTCTAGCGGTACTTGAATTCAGTTCTCCTGCGTCCGCCATGTTGCCCTATTCTCATGCACGGAGGCCGAAGTTTTCGTTGCTCTGTCTATTTTTTTAAGCTCAGTATGGCTTCCACGATTTTTCTGCAGATTCCGCACGCATAAATGCGCCATCGTGCGACGGAAGTTCGTTATCTTGGTAGACAACAAGCTATGTGCCTAAATGCGAGTCACGTTTTTCCGCACACACCCTGTATGTGTAAACGGCATCTTAGCCTTCAGTATCTGTGTTGAGAACGTCAGGATGTCTCGCTAGGTAGTTTTCAATTTCGAATGCGCATTGTGAAACCTGAATAATTCTCAGGACTCCTGTCGTGTTTAAATACTTCATCCGGGCTTCTCTGGTGACACACAGTGGCAAAGCAGAAACCCTTGGTCTGGAACAACGCACGACCTACTACTATACTCGAGACCTGGACATCCGCAAAGCTCCCAGCACCGGGGTAGTAGTTCTGGCAATCGCCGCTTGCACTATACGTTATCACGTCACTTGCCGTTGCGTCACTTGCGTTGACAACGGGGAAGCAGTAAGAGAGGGAATAGCACGTGCTTAGCAACAGCCTGTGTAGCGTAGCACGAAAGAGGTGGCAAGGGTGACAGTGTCATTGCCTCTCCCCGACAATGCAATGTGGCGCTTGCGCTGGCCACTGCTGTGAACTATCCCATGACCCGGCTCTCCCATAGGCGATTGCACAGGGGTGGCATCCAATGCATTGCTCCGTAGACGAAAGCGGGCTGGGCGAACGCAATTCATCCTGGACAGGTCCTGGTCGAACGTCAAGGCACACGTGACCTTAAAGATGGCGGCAATAATATGAGCAGATTTGAAAACATCCTGCGAATATCATAATATCCCGAAGTTTTTTTCGTCTCTGGGACGTTCGTGGAATGTGAAAAAAAAAGTGAGACATAGTCGCCAGGACGTACATGCTACGTCTACTGGCTCTCTGCAATGATCGATGGGACATCCAAACAGTCACTTTGGGATGTCGGGTGGACATCTCAAAGAGGTCCACTTTGAGGTTTACTGGGTTGAGCTAGACTTGTCTCCCATGTGGAGAGAAACGACAGACCCCCAGAGGAACAACACTTGAACGTGTAGGCGCAGAATTTTGCCACTAACGGGGTGGAATTGCTAAGACGCTCAGGGGTAGAACAGTTCTACCCATGTCGTAGAAATGAAAAGATAGACTTGCTTCTCCCCCTCTTTTTCTACCCCGAAACGGCTGAGAATCTGTAACAAAACACTTCTACCCCGAAAGCTAGCAAATTACACCTTTTTTTTTTCTTTCTTAGAGTGTTGACAGGCGTCGAAAAAGGGACACTGCTTACCTCTTCGAATTCTGTTGAGTACCCGTTGCGCGAAACTGTGTGGGGATTTCTTTGTTTCTTTTTTATCTGAGAAGCAGCACACGGCCGTCACAAGCACACGTACCGCGTGAAATCACATACCATATATTAGTTTTCATTACGAGCTCCCTCAAATTCGAGTGTCCTGCTTGCCTCTGAGTCAGAGCGAAGGGTGAGGTGCCCCAGCTTAATTCCATTACACGTTCATCAACCAGTGGAGTGAGGAATCGCTTAGAGTTTTAATTCACGACCAACATGACGCATGTGTTTGTACCTGGTTTCGGTTTGAGACATTGAGTATGTCCATTGAAAGTCAGTCTTGCGCGGTGGGTAATATGCCATGCAGGTTCACGTTGAATGCAGATGGCTGTCTCGCTGCACAGGTTTATCTTTCGATTGACATACTGGGTGTCTCAAAGACGCATAGCAGTTAGCAGACACAGGCGTTATCTTTGCCGTGAGTTAATGCTCCAAGCAATTCCTCACTGCAGTGTTGGGCGCAAGTGTAGTCTAATTAGTCTGGGGCACCTCGCCCTTCATATTGACTCAGAGGCGAGCGGGACACTCAAATATCGCGGAAGCACGCAAGACTAGCAATATATGGTTATTGCGGTTTCAGTTTTATTCTGAGGAGGGAAACTCTAGTGCTTGCTGCGTGCTCATGAAAGCGCTAGCAAGTGGAGGTATGGACTCACTTCACAGCGTGACGTCACGGCGATGCGTTAGCGCGGCTGTCCTATTTGTAGAGATCCGCGTTTTCCGTTTTAATCGGAAACCACCGAAAAACATACGCCGGTTAAATTTTTCCTCATTCGGTTTTAATCGAAAAACACCGAGAAACATACGCCGGTTAAATTTTTCCTCGTTCGGCTTTAATCGAAAAACACCGAACACAGAGGAAGATTGCAGGAAAGATGGCAGAGGTATATTGCTGCACATGCCCGGCAAGTTGTTGATGCAGGTCAGAAAACCATACGGAAATGTTATGGTTGGGAAAAATGTCCGTTTTATTTTTTCGTTAACGGTAAAACGGCATGGTTAGACGCACAGCGCCGAAAGTACATTGTGGTTTTCATCGCCGATAGCTGTCCGGTAAACGATGTTCAACGCAGGAAACATACCGAAAAACGCCAATTTTGTGCATGTCAGTAAACTGTGAAAAACATACGCCGAATAGGCCCTACCTATTTGGTATGGCCAAAAAGCATCCGCGATTGTCATTGAGTGATTTGAGCTTTTTTCTTTTTTATTGAAAGGGCATTGCCGCAAGATGTGGCACGCTATACAGAAACTCCAAATACTCCCTAGACACCCTGCAGTTACACTTCCACCTCTAGATTTTTTTTCTTTTCTTTGAACGCTTTTTTCTTCCTTTTTTTTTTTTTGTCGTTCTTTGAACCAGCTATAGACTGTTTTCTTGTGAAAATAAAGGGCGGTCAACGCCAAAAGCAGTCAATATACATTTCCTTCTGCGTGACCTATATAGACATTCAGGAAAAAAGAAAGGGCAAGTTCCGTCTTCAGCCAGTGTCTCTAGGAAATTGGGCACGGGAAATGAAATTCAGAATAAAAACCAAATAATGAGAGAACTGATGTTCTGGGGCTGGAACAACATAGAAAAGACAAATATACATGCAAAGCCTCAAAATGCCTAAGAAACAATGTCCAAACAACGTCCAAAATATGTCAACAGACAGGCGAATTTCATTTTTATTCTATTTGTTTATTTCAAAATACTGCTGGCTCTTCTGGTGCCATTTTCATAGGGATTGAGGCTTTGTTTCTCCTTCCTTTTGTGTACTAGCCTCGGAACATCAATTTCCATCACGTCAAATGAAGTATCTCCCTCCCTCTCAAGGGTCAATACACTTCCGACAATCAGTTTCGATCGTAGAGCACGACGGGCCTTCTACACTCTAACTAAGAAAACTCCTTTTTAGGTGTAATTGGGGTGAATTTGGGGTGTATCAGTTGCTTTACTCCCTTATTACACCTTAAAGATTTTTTTTTTCAAGGCACAGGCAGGACTTGTCTTGGCCTCACTGTAATACCTGATACCTTCATCTTCGTCGCTATGTTGGTGGACACTCTTACATTTTGTATTGTCCGGTGACCATGTGGTTCTTATTGCAGTGCATGCAGTGTATTATAGCTAATCCAAATAAAGGTTACGCCTGTTATTTTAACCGCTGTCTTTCCGTTGCCCCCGGCATAACACCCTTACTGAAGGGTGTTGTCTTGTTTGGGGGTGTAGACATACACCAAAAAGGGAGTCAGTTAGGGTGCCGTTAGATTACACCAACAGAGGTGTTCAGAGAACACCCTTTCTGAGGGGTGTAGTTTTGCCAGAGGGTTTATATATACACAAAAAAGGGAGTCAGGGTATCGTCAAATTACACCCAAAAAGGAGTTATATTTTTTAGAGTGTATGATTTTGCTCCACCACATATGTTCTTACGTGCAACGAGGACCTCTTCATTTAAGGTGAAATGGAACGGACAAGACATGTGGTCGAAACGCGCCCAGCTCACCCTGGACCTCAGCAAGCTCACTTATCACCAATTTGGAATGGAAGATGAAAAAACTGTCTTTAATGCCACCCTCCTGGAAATTCATGTAACCTACAAGGGAGATGCAAGTGGTGATGTGTTCAATCACGTGAGTATGACGCGTGGAAATGCATTTAAAAAGAAAGAGAATCCATAATGAAACTCCAGACCAGGGGAAAACTAAATAAGAAAGGACGCACACTTGAATTTTTTTTTTTGTTACCTTTATCAAAACACAAATAGACGAGACTTCGTTGAAGGCAACACGATCGAGCCCTCTATTTTCCTAAACATTTCCGATATATCTCAGCATTGTTAAACAAGAAATATATAGCAAGCCGGCAACATTTTCCTCTCCGACGCGCATGCGTTTGGGGTGGAAGAATATAACAATATTTTTTTTTAAATTATGTTCTATGCCAGCTGACGAAACTAGCTGTTGAAGCCCCCGAAGGCCTTGAAACTAGCCCTTTGTTACGCGATTGGAAAGGGTACCAAGAGTTTTCCAGAATGGGGACCTCCCTCCCCAAGAGGAAGAGATGCGAAGCCCCGGAAAAAACCCGGAAATTTGGAAAAAAAAAGTTTTTTTTCGTTTATTTTTCTCGTCTCCGGCAAAAAACTGACAAAATTTCCGGGCCACGTAATTGAAAAATGTAAATTTCCGTGCTTCGATGCGTTCCAACCCGCCAACAGATCCTTAGGTGCCTCTTAATATGCCCGCAATCCCCAACTTAGAGCTCCGTCTGGCTGCTCCAAGCGATCGCCATCGCGTTCACATAATGTCGGAGTTCTGGTCGTAGTTCACGGGTTGTTCCAAGTACCTATCGCTGAGTAGACAGCAGTCTCAATGGATGCTCTGCTCTGCATTTATGCCTAGAGGGTGAACACTACTAAGGTTTCTAGCTCATTGTATGCTGTGGCTTGGCCGGCAGTGCTTCGACTCAGCAGTAACCGCGTTTGTTTCCATTTTTTACAATTTTTCGCAAAAAAACCCGAAAGAAAACCTTTTTTTTTTTTTCGAGCGATCTAAACTTTCCGGAAATTTTGCACCTCTAGTCCTTGCGGGGCAATTGCTATAGGTACCTACGTTTCCCATATATGCGTGTTGCAGATACGTTCTCTAGTGACAGAAGACAAAGTTAAGCACAGCAGCAGAGCAGCTGCCGACTTGTATGCAATTATGTGCTGCAGCTGTGCATTTAGGGCGCAAGGCATGACAATGGGATGATTCTGTGTCGGAAATACACCGTAAAAGGTTTCACTCAAGTTCACCATGCAGTCATTCAGCGCTCGAGGTGTTAAGGCGCGTCGCATGATTTGGGGATGAGCAGGAGCGTACGCTGTTTTCCTAACACATCCAGTCAAGTCACTGTCAAGTGTTACTGAGAAGGGGTACAACGAGAAGGACGTGGTAGGCGCTGCTCCGCGTTCAAGTTTCGTTTTCAGAATAGACACTATGCGTTCTAAGCCTAATGCATGCCCTTGGACAAATATCTGTTTCCTGGAGCTTTCCAGAGTGACCAGTTAGCTGCAAATTGATACAACCTGTTAGCAGCCTCAGCCGGCGTTCACACGGGGCAACTTTTTCCAGCAACTCGAAGCAACTCAAACCAACGTCTTTCGAGCAATTTCGAGTTCGCGCTCACACGTAGCAACTCGGTAGCTCCACCCACAAGCAACCTTATGGCGACCGGAGAATGTGGGTTCGAATCCAACTGGTAGAATCTTTCCTTTAGCTGCTGTTTATCAAGTTTCAGTCAGTTTTATTGCGCGAATAGATCATTATTACCTTCCAGTAATGGCAACTGATACGTTTCCGTGACATTAGTAAGAAAAAGGAAAAGTTATTTTTCAGCTGCACCTGCAGGATTTGAACCCATGAATCTACGCACGAAATCCACAACGCCCTCGGGAGTCACGTGGCAATGCTCCCCTCGCTGATTGGCCGGTGCGCGAGCAACTTGTCAAGTTTTCGGTCGGGGAGCGGTTCGCAGCAACTCTGAGCAACTCGAGCTGCTGGAGGTTGCCGACTGTCAGCAACTCTAGGGTTGCTCATAGTTGCTGGAAAAAAAGTTGCTGTGTGAACGCTGCCTCAACAATTGCAACATTTCAGGGGCAAGATTTCATGCTGCTGAAGCATGGGTCTACAGACACTCGCATAATACTGAGTCCCGGAGCTTTGCTAATGTGGGAGGGCAAGGCAGAAACCGAGTAAGTTCAAGCCCGTATTATTACCACAATTCTCGACCTAGCCACACTGGTAGCACCACAACCGAACACGAATAATGCATGCTGTTGGACGAGCTTCTTACAAGCTCGAGGTATTACTACATTTAACCTGTGGTACTACCACACTGGTAGTACCACACCCGAACACGAATTTTGCTGCAGGACGTGCAGGACATGCTGCAGGACCAACTTCCAGTGGCACGACGACCCATTTACGCAATCGAAACCAAGGGGGAAAAGAATCGTCCAAGAAACCGATGCTCTGCGGCACAACAGCAGAGACGGAAATTTTGAACTTAGTGCATCTTGAACGGGCTATACTGATGTGAACGCGGAGGTATCTGCAGGGTTGTCAGCGGGTTCCGCTACGGGCACTAACGGTGCGTAACGCAAAATAAGAGAAATAAGCATCCACGTGGTACTGGACATCGGTGTAAACACGTATGGCTCCCCTAGCGGCAGCTGAGAGCAACTGTACAAAGACCGCCACGTCTCATTCGAAACGCACGGAGGGCAATGTTTCCGTGGCTACACTTTTCGTGAGGCGGTGTTTGCTCACCGCGGATCTTGGTTGGTGCATGGGTGAGGCCGCGTCGCGTGAGTTTGAGGGAGAGGAGGTACCGAAGAGGGGCGCGAAAGTTGCAACCCGACCAGTTGCTGATGCCTATAGTTCATACCGTTGAAGATAGACGAGAAACCAGGGGACATCACGAGGAAAGCTTACATACACACTGCACTGTTAAAACAGAACTTCACCGCATAGCACGCTCCTAGCCAACCGTCATTCCGAATGATATCGTTCTGTACATTGATTTGTTGAAAATGAGAGGAGGCGCCTATCTGGGACAGATTATCTTGTCCCAGATAGGCGCCTCCCCCCTGTTTTGAACAAATCATGACACAGAATGATATCATTCGGTATGATGGTTGGTCAGGAGCGTGCTATGCGGTGAAGTTCTGTTTTAACAGTGTGGCTTGAAGGAGCTATGAACTGTACCAAGCGAGCCCGCCGACTGTGTCGGCTCCAAACGGCGATTTGAACGTGTTGTCTGTGACACCTTTTGTATAGGTGAATTTGATAGCTACGTATCTTCAGCACCATAGCACGCTCCTGGCCAACAATCTTCCCGAATGACAACGTTCTCGCCCATGATTTGTTGATAACGAGAGGCGAAGTTTATTATGTATCTATTATGCGCGGCTACAAAATGGGCTACGCCTCCCATTTTCAACAAATCAGAGGCAAGAACGTTGTCATTGTGGATGATGGTTGGCTACGAGCGTGCCATGTAGTGAAGTTAATCTTGAAGATGGTAAAGTAGAATGCTATGTGTACCTCCGCGTTGGCGTCTGATTGGGTGCTACAATACTTCAGATGACGTAACGATGGATACAAGTATCTCGACGGCGGTGGGCGTGTACTCGCCCGAATACGAAAGAGAGTGCGTTTTTGTATTAACGTTGCACAAGTTATGAAGGAGAAGAATTGAACAATAGATTCTAAATAGGTTTATGAAGCGTAGAACAACAATATTACATCTATTAAACCCGTAACTAAATACATGCAGATGGGAGTTCTTACCTCCTTTAACGCGACAATGACACAAATTGTAATATGACCTTTCGATATGCCTGTTCGGGCATCATCAGAAAGAAAGAAACAAGAAACAGTACGCCGTCCGAGTTCTACTTATGGCTTAGTCACGACCTTGTAACAATCAGGTAATGACCCTTTGGGACTGTTACATGCGTTATCATCACGATGAATGTGCAAAGACTGAAAACATTTTCTTACCCCCCCCTTCCCCCATCTATGTTCGTGTGCCACGGTCTTTGCATCGTGAAACTCCAAAGAATGACCTGCTTTTAGCACGTGCTCGACAAGTGCTGCGCCGCGATTCACTGCGCGTGGTGGTTTTGATGTTGCTGATGCTCTTGTAGCTCTTAGAAAGCCTCGTGACTTTCCGCGTCCAGTTTCTCCCACGTAGCAGGCACTGCATTGTTCACATTCCAACCTGTATACAACACCACACTCTTCCATGCGGGGCAACCTCTGCACCTCCTCTGTGGCGCACCGTTCTTCTTTCTCATTCTGATGATGATGATGATGATGATGCCCGAACACGCATTGAAACGTCGTATTACATTTTGATTCATTGTTGTTTGCGTTAAGCCAGTGTGTGTATAAGCTTTCCCTCAGTTCGTACCGTTGTTAATTTCACGCGTTATACTGTCACCAGCTCCCTTGGCATAGTGGTTAGCATGATCGCTTTCCACGCCGAGACTGGGAGGTGACACGGGTTCGAATCCTGTCACCTGTTTTCCCTGGGTTTTCCGAAGACTTTCCAGACGAATGTTGGCACAGTTCCCCCTGAAGTCGGCCCAGGACGCATACTAACCCCCTCTGTCCTTCCTGCTGTACTCTCTCCATCTGTCTACGTCTGTACGCCGCTCATGGCCACAGTTGCTTCGCGGCGCTAACACGAAATTTAATAAAAAAGGAACGCGTTAAGGATGGTTCACACTGCCATGTTCGCGCTTACGTAGTACCCATCTCGTTGCCGGAATCGTTCCTCCATCGTTCGCATTACTACGTTTCGGCGCTCCGTTCCTCCAATGAGGAGCGGCCTCCTAGAGCGCCATCCTTCGGAAGAAAAGTGAAATAGAGCCACAGAGTAGCATGGCGTCCAGCACCCCGGTGCCGGCTGCTTTCGAAGACAATCAGACATTCCTTGACGATGTTCTTAACTGTTGATGTTCTTAACTTAACGCCATCGTCGACAGTGCAACGTACAACTCGCTACTTCGGACAGATTCATTGAGTGAAGATATCACCTGACAGACCCACTGCTATGCTAATTGTCATCCATGAGTTTTCTTTTTTCGTGGCATCCCTGTAGTCGCTTCTTTTGCTATTGTATAGCCAGGGAAACTTCTCAACTTGGAGAATAAGAACTTCTAAGGCATCCAATGTTTCCGCCATCTTTGCAAGGAGACGCGCGAGACAAAACGCTCGCGCGGCATCAGAACTCTTCTGCCATCCTATTGGCCAGTGCGCTTACGGTTACGGAGCTTGCGGGAGAAAAGTTTCAGTTGCCTCAACTCCTTGCGGAAACGATCTTGCGGGCGCCGTCTCTTCGTCGTCATGGCAACCCCCACCGTAAGCGCCCGTAACCCGTAGACGCAAGCGTAAACGTGACAGTGTGAACCAGCCTTTACTGTTGCCACGGCAACCGACTACGGCAGAGCGAAAAGCACATGCAGCGGGAAAAAGTGGACCCGACCGTGGTGGTGGCGGTGGTGATAGGGCTTGCCATTGTCGGCCTCACGTATGTGGGCAACGTCACAACTCGCCCCCTGGGGAATGTGCGTCCTGGGCCGACTTCTAAGGGAGCTGTGCCGACATATGTCTGAAAGCGTCTGAACCGTACCCCAAGCGGTACAGTTACCTCCGCCTACGCAGTTGACCAATGAGCGAAGGATCATCCCTGCTCGCTTATGGCACCCTCGTCTGTGATTGGCCAAACACGACCGCTTTTGGCACCAAGAAAGCATGCAGCTGCGCAGTGGGACGAACGACAACCGCATTCGCATTCCGCCTCCACACCGCACCAGTAATGAAGACAAGTTGTAGTGGGGACTAGGCTTAAGCACTGCACGTGGCTACATTGGCGGTGCGATTAATTACTATCACCAATGTACTTGTTAGCTTATATGTCAGGGACAATGTCATCTCGAGGCGTTTGACGTTTTACAGCGATGAGATCACCATCAAGGATGACGGCGTTCAATTGTTCAGCCACAAGGGAAAGACCGACTCCCTGCGTGTCATCATGAAGGTCATGCGCGGCCAAATCGTGACTGGGGAAGCAGGGAAGCCTCCCACGCTGGTGACTTCCACCAGATACGACATACCGGCCTCTGGTTCAACGAACTATTCGGAAGTCGAAGTGAACAAACATTTCAAGCTCACCAACTGCGTTGTGGTAAGTAATCGCTTTATCCTGTGTGACTTTTCAGTTTTAGTTTTGTCTTCTTCCTTTCCTTTCCTTATATCCTTTGTTTTTTCTTGTCTTCTTTCCCTTTCTTTTCTGCTTTTCCTTTCATTCCCCTTTTTCCTTCGTCCCCTTTTCTTTCCTTCGTCCCTTCTTTATCTCTTTTTGTTTGGAGTAGCAAGCCGACCTTCGTCTCGCTGACCTTTCCTTTCTTTTTCTTAATAAACATATCCCCCCACCCCCCGTCTACCGATTGGTACGAACCACGGAGGAAAGAAGGAAAGGAGGCGGCTCTTCGAGAGAAGAGAGCAGCGTGGGGCAAGTGACCAGAGGATAGGAGGTGAACTGTAGCTTCTTTGGAGCCATGCGAGGATGGCGTCACCTGAATAGCCCAATGAGGTCGCTCTGCACACGCCACTTTCTGGGGGGGGGTCATTTCGGCGCACTGCCACCACACCTATCCATGCTTTCCGAGACTATGCGTTGTTGGGGGCTCCCGTAGAGATGGATATGTAACCGAAATCGGAAGGCGAGCGGTGACGTCACTGGAGTGCCCCCCCCCCATCTCGGCTTCACTTCTCAGAGCCATAGGGCTCCTCCTCTCTCTTTCTTTCCTCCATGGTACGAACGGTAACGCTCCTTCTTTACAGTAGGCTGTTTCAGTGAATCGTTCTTGCTGAAATGGGTCGACGAAAGGTTCCGCTGCCGCGCAATGAAAGGATTGCATTCCGAGTCCTTCAATCTCCTCATTGGCTCGACTAAAAAGCTGACTGTTTGCTGCGGTCATATAGTGCGTCTATTTATCAATTACAATAGCCGCATATACGCGTCAAAACAAGGCGTTCGCCCAATATTTTCAATAGATCAGAGGAGAGAACGGCGAAGACAGAGAAAGAAAACGTCCTCTTACCACTTCCTCTTCTTGCGGTCTTTCGTAAAAGTGCGTTGTATCTCGCAGAGGTATGTAGCCAGTTCTTCTCCTGGTAAGCACTTCGATCCCCGGGACTTATATTTTTATTGCCAGCTTTGTGGAAACCCATCGGACATTCATAGAAGCCGCCTCACCAGAGGGCTCTTTTCACTATCAGGGGTGGATATATTTATTAAATAAACGAAGGAAAGGAAAAAGTTAGCCATGCAAAGACCCGGCTCGCTATTCTAAAATAGCAAAAAGGGGGGAAACGGAAAATGAGAACATGGAAAAAGAAAGAAAGAAGGAATAAAAGAGACACTAGAACACCGTCACATGCAGTTCACGAGTCCTGAGGCTTGGAGAAAACCGATGAGAGCGGAAGTGACAGCTCCAGGTTCACTATGAATTTTCGCTGGATCCTTCGGGTAGCAATGTGGGCTTCTGCCATAGTACAAGTACCGAAATCATTAAGGTGGAGCCAGACATCTACAAGATACTCAAAAATGTATTTAAGCTAAGATAATAAATAACGTAACATTATAATGTAATTAAGATAACAGTATAAATACACGAACATTTAAGTAATTAAGATAGAGTACAAAATACTTCGAAAAGCATTTCAAACACAATTAAGATAGTATTTATCCTTGAACGCAAAAAGTCACCCGTCATTGGTCAATGCGGCAAGTCGCCGCTACATGAATCACCTGAACCCCGCGCACTACGCTAGCCGCCGCTGTGTGATAGGAGTCATCTAGACGCAAGTCCCAAAAAGATGACAAAGAGATACCACACAACTCCACTAAGTACATATGTGACCCAGAACAAAGCAAACTTCGAGCAGGTCCCTTCTCGGCGAGGTCAGAATTCGGCGTCACCGCGTCAAGGCACACGTAACAGAACCCTGGCACGCCAAGGATTAGAACACACGGGGCAAGATCTCTAAATGGAGACTTCCAAGAAGGGCCAATGTCCGGGTCTAAAGTCACTATCCGTGTCAAGCTCGAGGGACTCAGGAAATTTCCACTGAACAAACGAGATAATGGAAAGACGAGACACAGAAAGTTTGAGAGGGAGATACAAAATATGTAATTAGAGTATTGAGTAGAAAATACCAGAAAATGTATTTTAAATAGAGTATAAATACACAAAAGAAAAAAGTATTGAGTAGAGTACCAAAATACCGCAAATTGTATTTAAAATACAGTATTTTAAATACAATACTCCAAATACGCACAAACCTGGGTGGAGCCGATGGAGCAGCTTACCTTCAAGAGGCACTTACCTTCAAGAAGCAGTAGACTCCATCCGTGGTTGATGAACCCCAAGAAAAGGTTGATCCTTGCGACGTCCTTAGAAAATAGCTTCGTGGTGAGAGTGTTAAACCGTTGCAGGTGCAGATGGAAGATGCGGCTTGAGATATCTATACAATCAATCTGGTGTGGCCCACCAATGTAGTCACGGGAGCAGAATCAACATACACAACCGACCAGTCCAAAGAACACAAGATTAATCCACGTGAATTCCTCACGCCCCAAATTCCCCGTCCCCAAACCATTTTTGTCATCCTTCTATCGCACCTTTCCCATTCGAGACTGTTGACAATTGAGACTGTTGACAATTGAGCCTCTGTATGCAATAAGGTGATAAGTCGAAAAATCCCGAACCGAGAAAACTGCAAGTGAATACTTGGTAAAGTGATTGCAGATGAGTTTCCTCAAGTAACCCAAATCCAAAATATGTAACATATATGCATGTGTCTAGGCTACATGCATGTCCTGTTAGCACCGCTTCTGGGTGTGTGACTTAGCAGAAATTGAACAAAACACAGCAGCATGACATATCCCCTTTTCCCATAAACACCACACGGACAGAGTTTTCGTGCAGCAAAGAAAACAAAAAAAAAACAGTTTTCACGAGTCGGACTTTCATGGTGATGGCAGGATGGCCGAAGTTACTTCTGTGCAGTGGAGCAGCCTTCATCGTGATTATCGTGGTGCTGAACAAGCACAATATTGAAGATAATGTTCCGTATGGCCAGCAAAATATGATTTATTAGCGTAGTGCACACGTTTTTCCGATTACAACGCTCAGTAGCAGTGCTGACACGGTCACGTGAGGTAGGAAGAACGCGTTTTTCGAGTGGAAGTCGAAGTTGATTTCGGCATGGTAGCAAAATTTAAGTTACATGATTTGTATGTATGTGTCGAAACGGGACCGGATCTGTCTGTCCATCCCATTGACACACATACATTTCCCGTTTCTTATCCTCCTACACTCTAAGGAAAAAAGGAGTGCTTGTACTCCTTTTGGGGACTAATTGCCTTGCCACCAAAAATAGTCCCTTTTGGGAGTAAATGCACGGGAGTAAATGGCAGGTACATACTGGTATGCAGATGTCATTGCAACAAAAATACTAGAAAGGGGATAATCCGACTTATCCCCTTATTGCATACTGAGGTTCAATTAGTGTTCGTGAAGTCCGTATCGCATCGGCTCTGTCGACCAGCGACCTCATCACGTTTGCCCGAGTCAACATCTCCGGCGTGTTCGAGTGCCGTGCCTGGAACTCCCAACTCGGCGACCTACAGCTGACCACATTCCGCGTAGGCTCTTTCTTTGAGATAACCGCTGGTTCGGCGCTTCACTTCCTCTTGGGCATCCACCAAGTATCGGACCTCAGGATGTCGGTTCTCCGAAGGATCACACCTTGTGTATATAGCGGCATCAGCGTAGATTCGTCGCGAGGACTTGGCGTACCGTATCGAATCCCACAATCCTTTGCGAAGTTTCGGAACTGGGCGAGAAGTGCGAGTCGTGGTCTGACGGGATCTCGTTCGGGTATAGACCGAATCGAGAAAATGTCAACTTCATTTTGCTAGCGAACTGCTCTGTATATCGTAGTCTTGAGTACAGAGGGCCATTAAAAAAATCATATTAAGACGTCTGATGAATGTGTGTGTGTGTCATTTTACCGAATAGCGCGAAAGGTTTTGATGTGCGCAATTGGTTCGCTCCGAAAGAAAAAAAAACTAACATAAACATGCCTCCGTGCGTTCACCCTTAACTCGCTAATCTGGCTATAACGAGAAAGAGAATGTATGATGCTATGTAACGGATGAGGTTCGCTGGTCAGTGAGGGTCAGCGCCTTTTTGCCTTTGCCGCCGTAGACCAGTTTTGCCAGTTCTCCGGGAGAATTGTGGATAGAAGGAGCAGCCCAACCATAACAGAGCCAGGAGCAATGCTTTGTGCAGAACCCCGAACAGCCTTGTTGCAGACGACAGCTGAGTAGCAGACAACATTTTTCTGGACCAATCAGCGAGCGTGATCCTTGTAGCGTCAGCGCCAAGTTCCAGGCAGATGAGAGGCTTGTACTGCTCTCCACCGCCGTTCCGCCATGTGGCGCATTTTCTGCGGCGTGCTTTAAATTCAATTTCTGCGATAATTATGACCCTGTGGTGTGAATTACTTCGCATGGCGCAGCTTACTGGCCTACTTAGCAGCTTTATAGGAAGAAAACAGGGCGTTAAAAATTACTTCTGTGCTACTCTAAGCCTCCCCCAGACGGGGAAATCGTTCTGGTAGAGTGAGAGGCAGGAAAATGGCGAAGTTCCCGTTTCACAAAGGGACAAGAGTTGCGTCGGTATTCATGAAACGAAATATTTTCAATAGGTGACCGGAATCCTCGGAGGTTAGTGAGCCAGGAGGAGGCAGCACCGACCATTGCCTACAGTAATGTGAGTTATCGCCACTATCACACTACCTTTTTTTATTAGGGGGCAGGCAAGGTAAATCTAAACTGGTAGCAAAAGCCAGCGGGACATACCAAATCGAACCCATCGGCACGGCTATCATCATAAGGCGCGAGCGGTCTTTGATGTTGCTAGTAGGGGTACGATTGTATACACACAAAATATATATATATTTGGGACATGCGTATGGATTTTGTGTGCATTAGCAACTTAGTCATGACTGTTTCAATGCAGGAAAAAGCTTCCTGCTACCTCACTAAAGTGCCCCAAAAAACGTGTAATTGAATTAAAATAAAATAGTTACGTCACCTGGAATAATGCGGACAACGACATTTGCTCTTAATAGGTTTTTGCCACTTCCTGAGGTGAATGTCGTGTAAGGTAAATTTCATTATGTAAATTTTTGCGAACTGAAGTCAGAAACTTGCCAAGTAAAGGTCACTTTTTTTTTACCCCACCAATTTGAAGAACGTGTCTAACTTCCCCAAATTAATGATAATTGACAGGAACATTCAGGGGCTATCCCATCAGAAAAAAATAGCCGAACATCATGCTCTACGGAGCTAGCGCGCGAAGAAGTTTCCAGCGCAATCCTTGTCAGTCCGACGAAAGGTGGTGGGAAACCCAGCCCATACCTGCAACGCAGAAAGAGATAACACAGGTATGGCTTATCGCGCCCAACTTTCTCTGGCATGGCACTTTCCCTCTCCCAATTTCAGAAACTGTCACTTTTTCTACTATCACTATGTGAGCTGGGTTTGGAACCTCCATTCGTCGGTCTGAGAGTATCCTAAGTATAATTATGTAGACATTTTGCGATCTGAGCTCGGAAATTTGCCTAGTAGAGGTCACTTTTTACCCCACCAATGTGAAGAGCATGTCCAATTTACTCAAATTCATGATACTCAACTGATTCATTATTCATGATAATCAACTGATTCATTATTCATGATAATCAACTGATTCATTCATGATAGTCAACATCACTGCCAATATGGCAGTGATGTTGACGAGCTCATCGTGTCAGCGGAAAAAAATAATCGGACATCATGCTTTCATGCTTTTCGGAGCCCCGGATCGTAACGTGTGACGACTTTTTGAACGCAATCGCTGCCAGACCGACGAAAGGAGGCTACAAGCCCGATTAACGGTAGAAAAAGTCACAGTTTCTGAAACTGAGGGAGGGAAAGCATGATCCCAGCAAAAACTGGACGCCGTAAGCCATGCCTGTGTAATCGCTGTCTGTGATGCCAGTGTGGGCTAGGTTTCCAACCTCCGTTCCTCGTACTGACAACGACTGCGGTGAAAAATTCGTCGCGCGCTATCCTCTGGCACCTGGGTAGCGCGTTGATGTTCAGGGATAGTTCCAATGGGATAGTTCCTAAATATTCCTGTCCATTATCATTAATTTGCTTAAATTAGACACGCTGTTTACATTGGTAGTTTTAAAATCGTAACCTGTGCCTCGCAAATTTCCGACTGGGGTTCACGAAACTTATGTTACACGACATTCTTATGAGCAGTTGGCAAAAGCCTAGTAAGAACAAGTGACGTTGATCGCACGATCTATGTGGTGCAGGTTTTCTAATTATCATTATTGTAATTGAATGACACGTGTTCTGGGACACCCTGCATAGGAAATCATCAACCTCCGCGAGCAAGTTTTCGCATTCTGCTCGCTTGCGCATCTGTGGGCTGTTTATATCGGTTATATCTCGCTGAGTATGGTTCCCTAAAGTTTGGTTATGTTGGTGAGCCGAAGGCTTTGGGAATTTTCGCTACAGCTGTTCGGAATACAAGCGGCAACGCAGTACGCCGATGTAAAAGCGCCATGCACTGCCTATTATTCATACCGCTGACGTCAGGTGTTACGGCATTCGTGCATAGTTTGGATAGACGGCGCTGATGGTCTCTATCATGGCGTCACTATGAAGACGGGGGGCCCGCGGGAGTTTTGCTACCTGTTTAGGTATAGCAATTTCCTTTCTTAAGGATTTTTTAGAAGCAGTGGGGAGAGGGCGGGGGGGGGGGACAGGGCAGGGCTTCTGCGAGTCAAGTGGCGCCCGCAGTTCCATTGCCTGGGTTCACAAAAGCTACGTTTCTGGAACGTAGAGAGCTAAAATAATTCATAATTTGTGTTGCAACGGCAATGTTAACTTGCTGAAGCCAGTGCGTACGGCAACGTACCCCCTTGCCCCCCCCCCCCCCCTGTGACGGCACGCCTTCGCATGGCTTGACTAATATTGGATTGTTATTACAGGGGAAAATAGTCATTAACTGTAAAGGTGTTCTAACATCGAGAGTCTAGGACTTTTCCGTTTCTTTATTGTCTTAAGTTGTCTTTATTTAAGTTTTCTTAAGTGAAGTTTTCTTTATTCTTTATTAAGTTTATTAAGTTTCCTTTTCACTAAAATTATGTAGTGTCTTTTCAGTTAATGCAAATCGGCGTATGGAGGAACGAAACTGGTTGTCCTGTTCCATTGAAAATTGGAAGCCACGGGAAAGGAATATGTTGCCAACGATAGTTTTGTGTTTCTAGCGTCCGCGCAGCCGTTTGAAGCAGAGTTTCTCAATTCCTGGACAGACGCCGTGCTGTACCGCATCAAAATGTTATCCCAAACTGGTGCGTGTGCAGTGCTCTCATTGGTCTTCTCAAGTCACGTGTCCTTTTCGAAGCTTCCAACGGGATGAAATTGAGCCCTTATTCGTTCGTCACTTGTCCTTCCCTTTGGGGTGTCTCCTCCTATTCTTTTCCATGGGTCTTAAAAGACCACGCGTGCTGTGTCTATGTAAATACTCGATACGTGGAACACTACACACACACAGCAGCTGATTTCGTAACGCTGTTTATTCTTTCTTTTTTCTTGCAGTAGCGAAGACTGGAAGGCAACTTTCTCCGCACCGACGCACGACACCCGATGGCGTCAAAAATGTGTTTGAAATAAACCCACATTCGCTCTGCAGCGCGTGTTGTCACTTTATTTGAATTAAACCCGTTTTATTTGCACGAGGGACTTGGGCTGTGACAAATGGTGGAGAAAAGAAAAAAAGAGGGTCTGTATGCACTGCGGGCTGTCTTCAGGAGGAAGCCAGTTCTGTCTGAGTTGTGGTAAAGGTAACGCCAGCCATCATTCGAGAAGGGAGACTATTTTATGTAGCTTTAGGGCCACTTTAGCAGTTCTAAGCAGCTCGTCTGAAACCTTTGCAGTTTGGTGTCACAAAACGGGAGAATCACATACAAGGCCTCAAGTTCCCTAAGAAATTAACGATGAAAGATGGAAGTCACTGAAAAGGTTAGCCAGCTGTAGGACTCGAACCCACATCTTCTGGATTGCCGGTCCAGGGCTCTACCAATTGAGCTAAGCTAACACGCCTTCTCAGCGACTTCCAGGGTACGTCATCTGAAGGGACAAACCAGCCACTCTCTCTCACTCATTCTCCTTTCACTCTTACGTTTTTGCACACTCACACACACATTCATACGGTTTGTCCTTTACTGGTTTGTACTGGTTTCTCGGGTTCCAATTTTTTTCACCATGTACCAGCTGGCCTGCACCCTTGCCCTTTTGCCATTACTGTGGACATATGTGTGCGTACATGACATCAAGCTCAAGTAAGGAGTGAACGAACTGCCTGTGTCTTCAATCTCGCTGAACGAACGATGAAGTGGACGAGAAACACGTGACATCAGCGATCTCGCCGGTCTCCTCTCAGTGATCCAAAGAGTTCCACGCTCACCCGTTATCTGCATTCCGCTGTCCAAGACTCATCTGATCCCACAAGCCATCCAACCTGCCATGTTTTTTTTTCCTTCACTGCAACAAAACAGTTGCCCGCCTATGACTAACCATAAGCACAGCTGGTACCTAACGGGGTCTGAATTGTTTCCCTTGATCCCTATGACAAAGAATTGGAATGGTGACCGTGTAGCCAGTAAGACGCAAACAAGATCCAGATGCCTTTCCTCATAAGCACGTTGCAGTCTGGAAATCAACGGAGGTCACATCGTTTTCCTTGGTGCGACAAAGCCTGCGACGAAGCATATGGATGGTGACCATGTAGTAAATAAAGAATAGCAAAAGGTTCAGGTACGTGCAGGTGCCTTTCCACATAAGCTCGCAACGGTCTGGAAATCTGAAACGCGTATAACGACGCCAGGCTCCAACAGCTTCTCATAAAGCCCATAGTTTGAGATGGTGGTGGGTGGTGATAGGGCTTGCCGTTGTCGGCCTCACGTAAAGTTTGAGATAATTTTGCAAGCAAAGTTTGAGATAATTCAGCAACACTGAGCAAGCGACCAATGAGAGTGCATACGAGTGAGTGATATTTGTGGTTATATTATGTGCTTATTATATTATATGTGGTTAATCACCAACACTTTGTGCGTTCTAAGCAGGACCCTTAGACATGGAATTCTTCCCCTTTAGTCCTCCCGTCCAGTATATTTTTGTACGCACAATTTTCTTGCGTTAAGGAATAAACAATTTCAGTTTGAATACAACTTTACTACGCGTAAAGGAGCACACAATATTCAACGTATAAAAAACCCATCAGCAACAGTGGCCAGCACAATCGCGGAATATGGCAGTTATTAGCTTCTTCTGGCTGTTTAATCTCAGCTTCTGCCTCTTTTGTGACCTTGAGCAGTGGCTCCTTGGTCTTCCTACGTTTCAAAATTTCTTCTCGCCTTTTCTTCCTCTTCTTCGCTTCGCGGTCGTTTATCAACGCTGCTCGGACGTCATCTCTCTCTGCGTCCGTCAAGAAATAATTGATCGCGATCGGATCGCCCAGATTACACTCGTGCGCAAACACCCTGGGGTCCTTTGTGGCCAGGTCGTAGCCCGTGTCCCCCTTGAACTTTGCAATGTCAATTACTCGACTCCCCTGAGAGTAGAGGAGGAAGACCAGAGTTTCTGGACGTCCAGATGTTGGGAAGGGACCGCTGTAGAGGATGAGCTCATCGCCAGAGTACACGTCCTTGGTGACGATGTTGACCACCAGCCAGTACTGCCAGAACATGAAGGTGATGTCCGTAAGAAAGAGTGTGTACAGGTTCCCTTCTTTCATGTCGAAGGAAACGTGTAAGGGTTCGAGCCAGAGCTGCTGAGCTACAAAAAAGTTGCCCATTCGGATTTTGCGTCCGTAGCCGTAGTCGACGTTGATTAGTTGCTTCGGTACGTCCGCCAAGAAGTGAGGTATGACGCCGTCCCTGGTTAGGTTTCCTCTGTAAGTGTCGAAGATATCTTTGGGTTGGTGGCTATCCGAGAGCAGGGCATGTGCTTGGAACTTGTTCTGCAGCAGAGAGTTAAGGGGTTAGGAACGGCCCGATATGGAACCCAAAAAGTTGCGTCGAAGGTTAATAATAATTTAAGATCGTTGACGTTAATATCAAGGTCATATCAAGTACTGACAGATGGTTGGTTCGAATCCTACCACCGCCTGTGCTTAGGAAAATTGGTGTTTCCTTCAGACTTTGAAGACGTATGTTGAAACAGTGCCCTTAGCCCAGCAGAGGGCACATGGGACCACAGGGCCAGGAACAGTACATTCTCTTTGGGCTTGAGTCAGGCGGAGCAAGCTATGAAGCCATTGGACCAGGCGGGTACATCAAAAGATTGGGCTAGGGCCTAGAGATCCGGTGCTCCGCTGTCTATGGCGTAGTACTAATTTTTCATCACACGCCAATAAGAAACTTTTAACTGCATGAAGCTGGCCTGAGGTTGTGACATCATTTACTTACGTCATCGCCTGCAAAGCTTCGTTTGTGCCATTTCACCCTTCTGCGTACAGCCGTGAGGGAGTCTGCAGAGAATCCTCTTGTCACGAGAGGTTCTTGAACGCCAAACCTTCTGCGGAATGTAACAGTGTGGTCAGTGGACTTGACGTCGCCCTGATCGGAGACGACAAAGACGTATTGCCGAGGATGCGCTAGCGGAGAGTGCTTGACGATGAAGTCACGTTTGGCTAGATTTCCGTCGTTCACGTTCACGATAGCCCTTGGGACGTCTTCAGGCTCTTGCAGAACAAGGTGCGTGTAGAGACGTCCTGGCTTGATGTCATTTACGGTAGTTAACGGTGGTCCTTCATATTCGTCCATGCTAGACCCATTAACGGCGGGGCTATGGTTAGACGTGTGGATTAGAAGGTCTGGTAGTAGATCGGTGAACGTCGCAGAGTCGATTATCCTTGTGGGATAAACAGTGGCGACTTCACTTCTGGTCCAAACCCGACTTCCGGTTATCCACTTCCCGTATATACTTGTCTTCCGGTACTCATTTCCGGTCGAATTGGATTTCCGGTTCTCCACTTCGGTCTAACCTGACTTTCGGTTGTCCACCTCCGCTTTGTATTTGGCTTCCGGTTCGACACTTTAAATTTGTATATGTAAGTTCATATAATTAACCTCTAACTTTCCTCAATTGCTTTCAATTACCCTTTAGTTACCAAAGATAACTGCGCGTTACCTGATGTAATCTTGAATTTAATTTTTAATTTCTTTAATTTTCATGTTTAATTCCCTATACTTATGTTTACTTGCTTTAACAACTTTCAATTTCCTGTAGTTGACGGAAATTAGCTTCAATTACCTGCGGTGACCTGTCGTTGCCTTCTATAATTGTGTAATGTAATCTATGTATGTGATCTATGTTGTATGTTTGTATGTATCTATGTAAGTGTAATCTATAATTTCATTTAATCTTTCTCTTATTTACATTATCTTACATTGATTACCTCTCATAAGCCTTCATTACTCTTACCTCGTACTCTTAAAACTACTTCAATTTCAATGAGTCATGAGTAAAATCTTGCAGCCAAAGAGAGGACGGAGCCACAGCGGTAGAAACACACAACAGCGGAACTGCAGACTCTCAACTAAGATATTTATTGACAATACGTCAGTTAAAAGGCGCAAGAAAGTAGGACACAGATAGTGATATAGGTGAGGATAAACACGTTCCAACGAAAGTTAGTCTCCTGCAAGATAGTCAATCTCGACTGGTAAGAGGGACAAAGAAGTTTGACTAACACACTTATCTCCCAGTGAGGAGATTAGGGAGGCCTCCACAATCTCTCAAGCAATGTTCAAAGCTAAGAGCTTGCAAGCCCTTGACAAGAATTTTCGACCTGCCCAATCGAAAGAATGCGCTGCTGCAAAACAAAAAATCATTAATATCTGCGAAGAAAATGAACTCCACCAACTGAAGAAGGCAATCAAGGCAAGCCCTGCGATGTTCTTAGACGTATTCTACACGGCCAAAACACACAAAGTTGACGTACCGTTCCGTGCTATTGTGTCGGAAAGGCACACGTGGCAAAAAAACGTATCTACCTTCCTACTGAACAACGTCTGCCCCTTTCGGATCCTTTCCTCGTCCAGAACTATACACAGATTATCCAGTGCGTGCAGGACATTAACTTCGAGTTCTTCTCAATTGATGTGGAGGAACTGTTCTACTCGGTGCCCCAGGATTGCCTGTTGCAAGAAGTTGAGTCTCTAATTGAAAGGAGCAACCCCATCTGCTTCCAGAATGACACTGGGTTGAGTGTGCCCACCTTCATGGAACTCCTTAATGTTTATCTCTCGTCCACTATAATCAGTGAAAGTGATAGCTTCTTTGTGCAAAAAGGTGGCACCCCTATAGGATCGTCTGTTTCACCCTTACTATGCGACATTTACCTTTCGGCATGTGATACGAGAATTTATAACGCTCTCGTCGGCACTTCTACTTTCTACATTTTCAGATATGTAGACGATTTTCTTCTATGCTTTAGAAAAGATGAAGGCTCATCGTTCGTTCCCTGTGAACAGCTTTTTTCTTCAATTGTTTCGCAAAAACGCACAATGTCTCAGATTTACGTACGAACTTCCGCAGGAAGACATGTTGCAATTTCTCGACTTGAGACTTGAGTGAGGCACTTCCCATGTTTGTTGGTCCTATAACCCCAGGTCTGTAAAGGGCGTTTTGCCCTTTTGCTCTTCGCATTCAAAAATTGTAAAACGTGGGATTGCTTCCGCCAAGCTGGGGGAGGCTTTAAGGAAGTCATGCGAACACAAGATGCAGGAGAGTTTTTGTGCCCAGATAAAACAGTTGGTAGAAGGAGGTTACCCTGTGTGTTTGCTGTCCAGCATAGCCGGGAGCCTGCTACGGAAAGTAAAAGGGACCGAAAAGCAGGGTGTCGAACCGCAAACAATCCGGGTTCGGTTCGGGTACGGGTTCGCGTTGCTTTGATTTCGTTCCGGTTCAGTTCCGGTTCGGCCATGGCAAAAAACGAACCGGTTCGCAAACCGGTTCTCAACCTCGAACCGGTTCACGAACCGGTTCAACGCTTCTATTTTATATGTTCCATAAAACTGCTTTTATGAGGAAATGCGTGGCTAATAGCGTACCACTGTTGTCTGCATTGACGTTTTTAGCGGTCAGGTACTCCCTTTAGCGAGAGAAAGGAGAAATGGATGAAGCGGTCGCAGACCTGTTACTTTCTGTTCCTAAAATATCTTTTTTCACACGCACAGTGCCAGCAAGATACACTTAAAGGAAGCCTAATCAAATGGACAGCGTTACATAGACGACGGTACTTGCCGGCTGACTGCATCTGACTGAATCGATCTGAAACTGTACTGAAGCATGTCGAAAATAAGCCTGCCAGCCTTATTCTGTCCGAGCTCATAGCAGTGCACTAGTTAATCCACAACACAAAGGCAAGGCAAAGGCAACAGGCGACACAACTGCACTACCAATAAGCAGAACTGCATTTACTTTTCAAAACACGACCACTCAAACTGTACTGCGTACGCTACTTCTCCACTTCTCATGTTTCTAACTTGTGTAATTTTTACTGCTCGCGTGTAAAGGGAAATGTTGGGAGCTTACTTAATCACATATTCGTCCTATAGAGCTACATAACTGGCCTACTCCATTCCTGTTTCATTCGTCCGCTTGGCGCCTCGTCTCTGAAGAGTAGACGCCGCAGCGCGTGCGTGGGGCGCTAGACACGGCGCTCACAAGGACAACTGCGCTTCAGCGTGCTAAAAAGACGCTGAGACTCACTATATGTCCTCATTCGTCTGCTAGGTGATCATTTCCGAAATTCATGATGTGGACGTGTGATGATGATACCAATGTGTCTTCGTTCTGGGATTGAGAGGAACTCTTATGCTGACTTCTTTTATGTCCGAACCGTTTTGTTGCGAACCGGTTACCGCTATTATTTTTTACGGTTCTGCTCCGGTTCGGGTTCAACAGTGTCATGAAAATTTCGGTTCGGGTTCGGGTACGGTTCCGGCAAAATTAACGGTTCGGGTGCGGTTTTCGGTTCGGGTTCGGGTTCGGTTCGACACCCTGCCGAAAAGCATAGCAGAGAGCGACCTAATGGAAGACCTGTGAATATCCCGTACTTGCATACCATATCGCACAAACTTAAACATGTAGCAAGTAGGTATAGCGTTCCGGTTGTCCTTTCTGCACCTGTTAAGCTTAGGTCTTTGTGCAGAAAAATCAATAACCCCTCTAAGGCTGGTTGTAAAATCAAACATAGACAGAACTTGGTCCCATGTATGCAGCATGTTGTATACAAAATTCCCTCACATGCGGGAGAGCGTACGTTGGCCAAAGTGGCCGTTGTGTTAATACTCGGCTTCTAGAACACAGATGCTAGGTTGATGCCTCCACCCCTTCTGGGCACCTTGCGGTGCACTGTCGCACTTGCAAATGTAAACTACTGCTTGAAGCTACAACCATTTGTGCTCGCTTCAAAGAAAAGAATGTTCGAGAGATTGTGGAGGCCTCCCTAATCTCCTCACTGGGAGATAAGTGTGTTAGTCAAACTTCTTTGTCCCTCTTACCAGTCGAGATTGACTATCTTGCAGGAGACTAACTTTCGTTGGAACGTGTTTATCCTCACCTTTATCACTATCTGTGTCCTACTTTCTTGCGCCTTTTAACTGACGTATTGTCAATAAATATCTTAGATGTATATATATTAAGATAGATATTAAAAATACTGCCCTTTTAAGAGAAGCGCGTCGTCACCTACACGTTAGATAACATACTGTATTTTATCAGTATTTTAACCTGTCTCAATTTGAAATTCCCTCAGTGACGATTGTTCTCGTGGAAGAAACCGGAAGACGTTAACTGTTACGATCCAAAGGTAGAACCAATTTAATGTTGCACTTTAAATAACAGAGTCTAACCGAACCCGAACTTGAACCGAAAGCATTATTAACCGTTATTTTTGGCCGAACGGACCGAAACAGTCGGCGCCATCTTGGAGCTGAGCCGGAACTGAGCCGTTAAAAAAATACCGGTAACCGGTTCAAATAACGGTTCATACGGGACTAAGGGTGGAACTTCGCATGTTGTGCAGGAACAATTTGTTTGTTTGTTTTTTTCATCTTTTTTATTCTTTGATTAGCTTCGTAGCCTTCGTCTTGCTTGCCGAAAAAGTCGTGCACTGCAGGAATGCTCTGGATTTTCTGGGGCTGCAAAATAACCTCAAAGATGGTAACTGAAAACTGCTATGACTACTACTGTCTAAGACCTACACACGAATATATGTATATATTTAAAAATTTCTTATGAATTAAGGATCAACGACTGTTTTGGGTAGCATTCAGGAAGTGACGTGTGTTATACTAATATACTAACGAGCCTCCGATATACAGGGTGTCCTTCCTAACTGCAGAAATGATCGCTGACAGATAGCGCTGTCCAAGAAAAACTCACTGCTCCCTATGGCGTTTGTGTTACAAACAGGTGCTGCATTGTAAGATCAGCCCGTTTGGAACACAGACGTCATAGCAGACTGTCACTTTTTCTTTGATATCGCTGTGTGTTAGAGATCATTTCTAAGCGTATCGTGGACATCCTGTGCATAAATGCGAGTACGCGGACCAAGCGATGGATGGAAGCGACATCGGCCGCACGATGTCGCCAAAAATCCTTTCGGTTACCGTGGTACACGGAGCTCCCAGAGAAGACCAGGGTTCGGAAAAACCCGGGTTTTTTTTTAAAGCCCGCCCCAGTGGGTTTTTTCGGGTTTTTCGGGTGGGTTTTTCGGGTGCTGGGATTTTTTTTTTCGAACTGCTGCATATGACGCGCAACAGCCGTTCTCCACCTATTTTTCATGTTTCTGGGAGAAATAATTGTTTGCCGCTGTAGAATTTACGGTAAAGTAACCTCCGAAGCAGTCGTCCCCTCGACAACGATTAGAAAAAAAATACCATCAATGTAGGTTATGGAACGACTGCACGCGATAAAGCGCACGCTTGCATAGCAACGAAGAGGCAAATGCCGGAGACAGCGAGTTTCACCATATCACCTCACCACCTTCACCACCTTCACCACCTCATATTTCTCGATACGCGAAGGGAGATGAAACGTTTTCCTTCTTTTCTTTTTTTCCCTTCGTTTCTGTATTTCACCCGCGTGTGGGCCTTATTGGGTTTTTCAGCCCGGGTGGACCCAAAAAAACCCGGGTGGTTTTTTTTAAACTGGGTCCATTCGGCGAACCCTGGTGAAGACTACTGAGGAATGCTCGCATGTTTTGTGTGGTGGGCAGGGCTCGGAACCGTTATTTTTTGGGATTCAGTTCAAGTTCCGGTTGAACGTTATCGGTTCGTGTCGAACGCAACCAAAATAACGGTTTGAACCGATATTAATCGGTTCGGACCGGTTTATGTGCGCTGTGCTAATGCCTGTACCACATGCGAGAGGTAATATCAGGTTCCGGCCGATGGCATGCTTCTCGTTCCTTCCTTCTTACTTCCTCGCCTCTACGCTTCATTGGTACAAAGAACCATGCACTTCGCAGCAGGTCATCTTTTACAGTACCGAAAAGTGCTGCGAAATGCCGTACAGCATGCCATTGAACTCCATTGCAAAAGGATATCGCCAATTTTTAAAGAAAAAAATAGAAGAAAGCAGTCACGTGGTAGATACGAGTATCTCATCACCACGCGCACCTCTCGCGAGTTCTTAGCCTCTCGCAGCGGGGCAACTTCGACTTGCGGGAGTGTGAAAGTCACCTGCAAAGGCGGTAGAGCGCATCCAGAGGGTGGGGAGGGAGGGGGGGATCGTCCAAGAGCCAGAGCTCGCAAGAGAATATCAGGCGCAGCGACGGTGAAAGTTGGCTCATGACAACCTAACTGTTCTTGATATTATTAAATGACTAATGAATGGAATGAATGAAGACTTATATTTATCAGTGATGGCCAGTAGTTAACTACATGCAGTTAAACTACCTGATTGTAGTTAAAAAGTAGCTATCAACTAGTTGCAGAAATGTAGTGACAACTACTAGTTAACTACAGTAGTTAGGTTACTGAAGGCGCCAATTACTTCCGATTTTGCCGCAAGCTTTACGGCACGATTGTGCTTCCGATTGATTGATTGATTGATTATTTAAAAGAAAACCAGGGAGAAATTGAACTTGTCTCCTGACTAGTTATGCTACTCCCAAAACAAACAACAAACAAACAAACAACCCAAACCAAAGAAAAGTACATTCCCCAATCCCAACAATTAGTGTGTTAGTACACTAGGTGCAAGTGAATAAATATCACTAAAACATGCAGAGAAACAGATACTTTGAGCTACTTGTTTGATGAGAACGGAGGTGCAGAGCAATTGTGTCGTGCATGTGTACTAAATCTTCACTTTTAATGCTTGCCTAATGAAGCCTCATTTGCTGTGAAATAATTCGGCAACTTAGTTTATCGCGTTCGCACAGAAAGAATCCCGCCGCAAGGTTTGTATTTGACGATCGTAGCAATGGCTTGAGCCAAAGTTTATTATTGCTTGTGATTCACATTTAGGTGCCGAAGAACACTACAAGATATTAGTGTTGGTGGACAACGTTCAGTAGCTGTAGATGTAGTTAATCTACAATGCAGTAGTTAAAAAAGTAGTTTTAACTACTCCCCCGAAAAGTAGTTGAACTACTAGTTAAACTACTCAATCACGAACTAGTTAGCAGTTATAGTTAAACTACTGTAGACATAGTTAGTGGCCATCACTGGTATTTATTTCATTAAAATCGAATTAAAGGAGCGAAGCAAGCGGACATCTTGACCTTTTCGAGTAAAAAACTGCGCTCGGACACGAGTGAGCCCGCCCCAACTTTTCCTCGCCAACATCCTTACCAGCGTCGGTCCTCCTTCTGCTACTTCTTCGTCCTTCAATTAATGGTTCTATAGCAATGTGCCACACAAGAAGAGGAAGAAGGTCGAAAGCTCGACCATCGTATCCTGTGCTCGTGTTCCCATGTGCGTTCTAACATATGCAATGCTTGTCCCTCTGCTCGCGTTTGCTATCCTTAGCTCGGACCTCTGCCACGTCAGCTGTGCGACGTTCACCGATCCACTACCAGACCTTCTAACGCACACCTCGAACCATAGCCCCGCCGTTAATGGGTCTAACATGGATGAATATGAAGGACCACCGTTAACTACCGTAAGTGACATCAAGCCAGGACGTCTCTACACGCACCTTCTTCTGCAAGAGCCTGAAGACGTCCCAAGGGCCATCGTGAACGTGAACGACGGAAATCTAGCCAAACGTGACTTCATCGTCAACCACTCGCCTCTAGCGCATCCTCGGCAATACGTCTTCGGTGTCTCCGATCAGGGCGACGTCACGTCCACTGACCAGACTGTTGCATTCCGCAGAAGGTTTGGCTTTCAAGAACCTCTCGTGACAAGAGGATTCTCTGCAGATTCTCTCACGGCTGTACACAGAAGAGTGAAACGGCATAAACGAAGCCTTGCAAGCAATGACGTAAGTAAATGATGTCACAACATTAGGCCCAATCTTTTCATATACCCGTCTGACCCAATGACTTCGTACCTTGCCCGGCCCGACTAAAGCCCAAAGAGATTGTACTGTTCCAGGCCCTGTGGTCCCATGTGCCCTGTGCTGGGCTAAGGGGCACTGTTTCAACATACGTCTTGAAAGTCTGCAGGAAACACCAATGTTCCTCAGCACAAGCGGTGGTAGGATTCTAACCCACCATCTCTCAGCACTTAATATGACCTTGGTATTAACGCCAACGATCTTAAATTATTAATAGCCTTCGACGCCACTTTTTGGGTTCCATATCGAGCCGTTCCTAACCCCTTAACTCTCTGATGCAGAACAAGTTCCAAGCACATGCCGTACTCTCGAATACCCACCGACCCAAAGATATCTTCGACGCTTACAGAGGAAACCTAACCAGGGACGGCGTCATACCTCACTTCTTGGCGGACGTACCGAAGCAACTAATCAACGTCGACTACGGCTACGGCCGCAAAATCCGAATGGGCAACTTTTTTGTAGCTCAGCAGCTCTGGCTCGAACCCTTACACGTTTCCTTCGACATGAAAGAAGGGAACCTGTACACACTCTTTCTTACGGACATCACCTTCATGTTCTGGCAGTACTGGTTGGTGGTCAACATCGTCACCAAGGACGTGTACTCTGGCGATGAGCTCATCCTCTACAGCGGTCCCTTCCCAACATCTGGACGTCCAGAAACTCTGGTCTTCCTCCTCTACTCTCAGGGGAGTCGAGTAATTGACATTGCAAAGTTCAAGGGGGACACGGGCTACGACCTGGCCACAAAGGACCCCAGGGTGTTTGCGCACGAGTGTAATCTGGGCGATCCGATCGCGATCAATTATTTCTTGACGGACGCAGAGAGAGATGACGTCCGAGCAGCGTTGATAAACGACCGCGAAGCTAAGAAGAGGAAGAAAAGGCGAGAAGAAATTTTGAGACGTAGGAAGACCAAGGAGCCACTGCTGAAGGTTACAAAAGAGGCAGAAGCCGAGATTAAACAGCCAGAAGCAGCTAATAACTGCCATATTGCGGGATTGTGGTGGCCACTGTTGCTGATGGGTTTTTTTATACATTGAATATTGTGTGCTCCTTTACGCGTAGTAAAGTTGTATTCAAACTGAAACTGATTATTCCTTGTAACGCAAGAAAATTGTGCGTACAAAAATATACTGGACCGGAGGACTAAAGGGGAAGAATTCCATGTCGAAGGGTCCTGGTGATTAACCACATATAATAAGCACATAATATAACAACCACAAATATCACTCACTCGTATGCACTCTCATTGGTCGCTTGCTCAGTGTTGCGTGAATTATCTCAAACTATGGGCTCTGCGTGGAGCTGTTGGAGCCTGGCGTCGTTATACGCGTTTCAGATTTCCAGACCGTCGCGAGCTTATGTGGAAAGGCACCTGCACGTACCTGAACCTTTTGCTATTCTTTATTTACTACACGGTCACCATCCATATGCTTCGTCGCAGGCTTTGTCGCACCAAGGAAAACGATGTGACCTCCGTTGATTTCCAGACTGGAAGAAAGGCATCTGGATCTTGTTTGCGTCTTACTGGCTATAGGGTCACCATTCCAATTCTTTGTCCATAGGGATCAAGGGAAACAATTCAGACTCCGTTAGGTACCAGCTGTGCTTATGGTTAGTCATAGGCAGGCAACTGTTTTGTTGCAGTGAAGAAGAAAAAAAACATGGCAGGTTGGATGGCTTGTGCGATCAGATGAGTCTTGGACAACGGAATGCAGATAACGGGTGAGCGTGGAACTCTTTGGATCACTGAGAGGAGACCGGCGAGATCGCTGATGTCACGGTTTCTCGTCCACTTCATCGTTCGTTCAGCGAGATTGAAGACACAGGCAGTTCGTTCACTCCTTACTTGAGCTTGATGTCATGTACGCACACATATGTCCACAGAAATGGCAAAAGGGCAAGGGTGCAGGCCAGCTGGTACATGGTGAAAAAATTTGGAACCCGAGAAAGGGACAGAGGAGGGACGACACGACACGTTCTCAAAGTGAGAACGTGTCGTGTCGTCCCTCCTCTGTCCCTGTCTCGGGTTCCAAATTTTTTCACATATGTCCACATTGTTTCATTGCTTGCTACGAAACTGTGCTTTGAAAATAAGTGCTTCAGAACATTCGTTTGCTTCGCCTTTGTGTGGGCAGAAGCAGTCCTCATTTTTCGTTGGAAACTCGCAGGTCCATGTGATTTCTCATATGTAATATAACATACGGAGATAAATCAATCGCACAAGTGAGTGCGGAATTCTACCTCGCTGAATGGTGTTTTTTTTTTTTTCTTACCACACTTAAATTTCAAATCTTGTTGTTTGTTGCAGGGTTGAAGAGACCGACGCGGGAGTCGAGCGTAATGTTTTATCGTTAACATATTTCCTGAGCTGCATTATGTAATATGTCGTGCGTCTCCGATCACTACAGGTAAATGTTTGCCATGCTTTCATTGAACTTTGCAGGTCCCGTGCATCGTGCGACAGGGCAACTTTCAAGCTCAGTGAACCACAGCACGTAGGTTTAAAGCTTGAACTGCTTGGCTCGAGTTCTGATGTGAATATTTCGTCAGCAGGCGTCCCCGGCAGTCCGTGTGTCTGCTTGGCCTTTCGTATGCATGAAGCAGCAACTAGTCACAGTTCACCGCACTCTGCCGGACTCTTATGTGTGTCAATGGAGTTTGCGTTCCCCGTGCAAGACTGTATCGACACCAAACTTCAAGCTTGTAGTTTCTAGTTGCATCAGCGTGGTTTCGGTTAGTCCGCGGAGCAGCTTGAAGATGACAGTTAACTGTATGTAGCCTGCAACGAATTGATTTCGTCCTCGTAAGGGCTTGCTAGGTTCGTTATTCGTTACGATTTCTTTATCCCAGCGACTCAGCAGTTCGTATCGCTGCTTCAACACGTTCAGAGGCGGTAACCTGCCCATCTCTGCCGCTGAGAAGCACAGAGATATCGACGTCGTCGACGACCTCACAGATAGGATATGATCCACATCATTCACGGTGTGACACCGACGGCAGGGCTCAATTCTACACGCCCCCAGAAGGGCCGCACACACGCAACACAACGCACAGAGCGCGTCTCGCTTCCTCTGCTGGCCATCGTCGTCCTCCCCATCCGCCCGTGTCGTCGTTCTGTCATGACACGTGACTTCGCAGGATGTGACAATGAAAAAAAATGGCTAGGAAGGAAGCCAGCTGGTAGACGAAAGTTCGGTCCCAGAAGCAGTGCCTATAAGGTATCCGCCGATGAAACAAGGAACCTAAACTGCTCACTCACGACAGTTCTGTGTGACGTCAGAAGCTTCTTCCTCTGCCAAGGTAGGTCCTGGGGTTCAAGATTTCGTGTTCCTGTCTGTCACTTCGTGGTTCCCTAGTCTCGGGGCTTTACATCATGCTTCGCAGGATGGCTTTCCAAACTCGTTAACTCACACTGTCCGTGTCAAAGGATGGCTGCGCGGGGGCGGCCAGGCTAGTAAAGGAGCAGGAGTGCATTGCAGGCGCCACATATCCGTTCTGTAGAGTCTTTCTATAAATCCATGGCTAGGAGACCTTCGACGACAGCTGCAGGCAGAGCTCTGGTTGAAGACGACAGCTATAGGTGGCAGCTTGGTGACAGTTGCATACGACCCCCTGGTGGCTCTTGGCGGGAACTACGGACGGCCGCTAGGTGACTCTTAATGTCTGTTTCAGACGACCGCTACGTGGCTCTTATTGACAGTTGCAGACGACTGCTGGGTGACTCTTAGTGATTGCTGCAGACGGTCGTTTTGGTTACTCTTGGTGGCAGGAACAGTCAACCGCTAGGTGCTGCAGGAGTGCGGTGCGCTAAAACATTTTTTTTTTTATGAAAGATGGAAGTCACTGAAAAAGTTCGCCAGCTGTAGGACTCGAAGCCACATCTTCTGGATTACCGGTCCAGGGCTCTACCATTTGAGCTAAGCTAACACGCCTTCTAACGCTAACGCGACTTCCAGGGTGCGTCATCTGAAGGGACAAACCAGTAAAGGACAAACCGTATGAATGTGTGTGTGAGTGTGCAGAAACGTAAGAGTGAAAGGAGGATGAGTGAGGGAGAGTGGCTGGTTTGTCCAGCTGGTCAGGCGTGTTAGCTTAGCTCAGTTGGTAGAGCCCTGGACCGGCAATCCAGAAGATGTGGGTTCGAGTCCTACAGCTGGCTAACCTTTTCAGTGACTTCCATCTTTCATCGTTAATTTCTTAGGGAACTTGAGGCCTTGTATGTGATTATCCCGTTTTGTGACACCAAACTGCAAAGGTTTCAGACGAGCTGCTTAGCACTGCTAAAGTGGCCCTAAAGCTACATAAAATAGTTTCCCTTCTCGAATGATAGCTGGCGTTACCTTTACCACAACTCAGACAGAACTGGCTTCCTCCTGAAGACAGCCTGGAGTGCATACAGACCCTCCTTTTTTTCTTTTCTCCACCATTTGTCACAGCCCAACTCCCTCGTGCAAATAAAACGGGTTTAATTCAAATAAAGTGACAACACGTGCAGCAGAGCGAATGTGGGTTTATTTCAAACACATTTTTGACGCCATCGGGTGTCGTGCGTCGGTGCGGAGAAAGCTGCCTTCCAGTCTTCGCTACTGCAAGAAAAAAGAAAGAATAAACAGCGTTACGAAATCAGCTGCTGTGTGTGTGTAGTGTTCTACGTATCGAGTATTTACATAGACACGGCCCGTGTGGTCTTTTAAGACCCATGGAAAAGAATAGGAGGAGGCACCCCAAAGGGAAGGACAAGTGACGAACGAATAAGGGCTCAATTTCATCGCGTTGGAAGCTTCGAACAGGACACGTGACTTGAGAAGACCAATGAGAGCACTGCACATGCACCAGTTTGGGATAACATTTTGATGCGGTACAGCACGGCGTCTGTCCAGGAATTGAGAAACTCTGCTTCAAACGGCTGCGCGGACGCTAGAAACACAAAACTATCGTTGGCAACATATTCCTTTCCCGTGGCTTCCAATTTGCAATGGAACAGGACAACCAGTCTCGTTCCTCCATACGCCGATTTGCATTAACTGAAAAGACACTGCATAATTTTAGTGAAACGGAAACTTAATAAAGACATAAAGAAAACTTCACCTAAGAAAACTTAAATAAAGACAACTTAAGACAACAAAGAAACGGAAAAGTCCTGGACTCTCGATGTTAGAACACCTTTACAGTTAATGACTATTTCCCCCTGTAATAACAATCCAATATTAGTCAAGCCATGCGAAGGCGTGCCGTCACGGGGGTGGGGGGGGGCAAGGGGGTACGTTGACGTACGCACTGGCTTCAGCAAGTTAACATTGCCGTTGCAACACAGATTATGAATTATTTTAGCTCTCTACGTTCCAGAAACGTAGCTTTTGTGAGCCCAGACAATGTAGCTGCGGGCGCCACTTGACTCGCAGAAGCCCTGCCCCCCCTCGCCCACCCCCACTGCTTCAAAAAATCCTAAACAAAGGTAACATGTTTACCTAAACAGGTAGCAACCCCCCCCCCGCCCCCAACCGCCTCGTCTTCATCGTGGTGCCATGATAGAGACCATCAGCGCCGTCTATCCAAACTATGCACGAATGCCGTAACACCTGACGTCAGCGGTATGAATAATAGGCAGTGCATGGCGCTTTTACATCGGCGTACTGCGTTGCCGCTTGTATTCCGAACAGCTGTAGCGAAAATTTCCAAAGCCTTCGGCTCACCAACATAACCAAACTTGAGGGAACCATACTCAGGGAGATATAACCGATATAAACAGCCCACAGATGCGCAAGCGAGCAGAATGCGAAAACTTGCTCGTGGAGGCTGATGATTTCGTATGCAGGGTGTCCCAGAACACGTGTCATTCAATTACAATAGTGATAATTAGAAAACCTACACCACATAGATCGTGCGATCAACGTCACGTGTTCTTACTAGGCTTTTGCCACCTGCTCATAATAATGTCGTGTAACATAAGTTTCGTGAACCCCAGTCGGAAATTTGCGAGGCACAGGTTACGATTTTAACCCTACCAACGTAAACAGCGTGTCTAATTTAAGCAAATTAATGATAATGGACAGGAATATTTAGGAACTATCCCATTGGCACTATCCCTGAACATCAACGCGCTACCCAGGTGCCAGAGGATAGCGCGCGACGAATTTTTCACCGCAGTCGTTGTCAGTACGAGGAACGGAGGTTGGAAACCTAGCCCACACTGCCATCACAGACAGCGATTACACAGGTATGGCTTACGGCGTCCAGGTTTCGCTGGGATCATGCTTTCCCTCCCTCAGTTTCAGGAAACTGTGACTTTTTCTACCGTCAATCTGTGGGCTGGGCTTGTAGCCTCCTTTCGTCGGTCTGGCCGCGATTGCGTTCAAAAAGTCGTCACACGTTACGATCCGGGGCTCCGAAAAGCATGAAAGCATGATGTCCGATTATTTTTTTCCGATGACACGATGAGCTCGTCAACATCACTGCCATATTGGCAGTGATGTTGACTATCATGAATGAATCAGTTGATTATCATGAATAATGAATCAGATGAGTATCATGAATTTGAGTAAATTCGACATGCTCTTCACAATGGTGGGGTAAAAAGTGACCTCTACTAGGCAAATTTCCGAGCTCAGATCGCAAAATGTCTACATAATTATACTTAGGATACTCTCAGACCGACGAAAGGAGGTTCCAAACCCAGCTCACATAGTGATAGTAGAAAAAGTGACCGTTTCTGAAATTGGGAGAGGGAAAGTGCGATCCCAGAGAAAGTCGGGCGCGATAAGCCATACCTGTGTTATCTCTTCCTGCGTTGCAGGTATGGGCTGGGTTTCCCACCACCTTTCGTCGGACTGACAAGGATTGCGCTGGAAACTTCGTCGCTCGCTAGCTCCGTAGAGCATGATGTTCGGCTATTTTTTTCTGATGGGATAGCCCCTGAATGTTCCTGTCAATTATCATTAATTTGGGTAGTGTAGAGACGTTCTTCACATTGGTGGGGCAAAAAAAAGTGACCTTTACTTGGCAAGTTTCTGACTTCAGTTCGCAAAAATTTACATAATGAAATTTACCTTACACGACATTCACCTCAGGAAGTGGCAAAAACCTATTAAGAGCAAATGTCGTTGTCCGCATTATTCCAGGTGACGTACCTATTTTATTTTAATTCAATTACACGTTTTCTGGGGCACCTTAGTGAGGCAACAGGAAGCTTTTTCCTGCATTGAAAGAGTCATGACTAAGTTACTAATGCACACAAAATCCATACGCATGTCCCAAATATACATATTTTTTTTGTGTTTACAATCGTACCCCTACTAGCAACATCAAAGACCGCTCGCGCCTTATGAGGATAGCCGTGCCGATGGGTGGGTTCGATTTGGTATGTCCCGCTGGCTTTTGCTACCAGTTTAGATTTACCTTGCCTGCCCCCTAATAAAAAAAGGTAGTGTGATAGTGGCGATAACTCACATTACTGTAGGCAATGGTAGGTGCGGTCTCCTCGTGGTTCACGGTGCTCCGAGGATTCCGGTCACCTATTGAAAATATTTCGTTTCATGAATACCGACGCAACTCTTGTCCCTTTGTGAAACGGGAACTTCGCCATTTTCCTGCCTCTCACTCTACCAGAACGATTTCCCAGTCTGGGGGAGGCTTAGAGTAGCACAGAAGTAATTTTTAACGCCCTGTTTTCTTCCTATAAAGCTGCTAAGTAGGCCAGTAAGCTGCGCCATGCGAAGTAATTCACACCACAGGGTCATAATTATCGCAGAAATTGAATTTAAAGCACGCCGCAGAAAATGGCGCCACATGGCGGAACGGCGGTGGAGAGCAGTACAAGCCTCTCATCTGCCTGGAACTTGGCGCTGACGCTACAAGGATCACGCTCGCTGATTGGTCCAGAAAAATGTTGTCTGCTACTCCGCTGTCGTCTGCTACAAGGCTGTTCGGGGTTCTGCACAAAGCATTGCTCCTGGCTCTGTTATGGTTGGGCTGCTCCTTCTATCCACAATTCTCCCGGAGAACTGGCAAAACTGGTCTACGGCGGCAAAGGCAAAAAGGCGCTGACCCTCACTGACCAGCGAACCTCATCCGTTACATAGCATCATACATTCTCGTTCTCGTTATACCCGGATTGACGAGTTAAGGGTGAACGCACGGAGGCATGTTTATGTTAGTTTTTTTTTTCTTTCGGAGGGAACCAATTGCGCACATCAAAACCTTTCGCGCTATTCGGTAAAAGACACACATACACACATTCATCAGACGTCTTAATGGGATTTTTTAATGACCCTCTGTACTCAAGACTACGATATCCAGAGCAGTTCGCTAGCAAAATGAAGTTGACATTTTCTCGATTCCGTCTATACCCGAACGAGATCCCGTCAGACCACGACTCGCACTTCTCGCCCAGTTCCGAAACTTCGCAAAGGATTGTGGGATTCGACACGGTACGCCAAGTCCTCGCGACGAATCTACGCTGATGCCGCTATATACACAAGGTGTGATCCTTCGGAAAGCCGATATCCTGAGGTCCTATACTTGGTGGATGCCCAAGAGGAAGCGAAGCGCCGAACCAGCGGTTATCTCAAAGAAAGAGCCTACGCAGAATGTGGTCAGCTGTAGTTCGCCGAGTTGGGAGTTCCAGGCACGGCACTCGAACACGCCGGAGATGTTGACTCGGGCAAACGTGATGAGGTCGCTGGTCGACAGAGCCGATGCGATACGGACTTCACGAACACTAATTGAACCTCAGTATGCAATAAGGGGATAAGTCGGATTATCCCCTTTCTAGTATTTTTGCTGCAATGACATCTGCATACCAGTATGTACCTGCTTTAGGGCCGTATTGCAATTTATTGACTCACTATACACTCTAAGAAAAAAAAAATGAGTAAAACGGGGAGTAATTGCAGATTCTACTCCCCTAGTGTGGGATTACTCCCCATTTTAGTCCCCTACCCCGACATTTAGTCCCGACATTTACTCCCCAGGACTGCAAATCGTCACTAAACTTCGCGCATGGTCTCCTGAATGCAACAGTCTACGTAAATATGTGCCCTTGGTCAATTTGTGCGGCATCAGGCTGTATGACTCAGACCATGTAGCATTATCCCAACCACACAGAGTAAGAAACAGTTAGCGCATCTTTCTCCGCAAATTGTGCCCTATGAATGGCGCAAGTTTTTATATCACGCGATATATTACGGTTGACGGTTTGCTTCAAAGTATTTTCACGCATGAACACGAATTATGTACTTGGGACTCTTACAACTGCGCGGGAAACGCAGTTTACACTCTGTGACACTCATTTACTCCCGTGCATTTACTCCCAAAAGGGACTATTTTTGGTGGCAAGGCAATTAGTCCCCAGAAGGAGTACAAGCACTCCTTTTTTCCTTAGAGTGTAGGAGGATAAGAAACGGGAAATGTATGTGTGTCAATGGGATGGACAGACAGATCCGGTCCCGTTTCGACACATGCATACAAATGATGTAACTTAAATTTTGCTACGATGCCGAAATCGACTTCGACTTCCGCTCGAAAAACGCGTTCTTCCTACCTCACGTGACCGTGTCAGCACTGCTACTGAGCGTTGTAATCGGAAAAATGTATGCACTATGCTAATAAATCATATTTTGCTGGTCATACGGAACATTATCTTCAATACTGTGCTTGTTCAGCACCACGATAATCACGATCTAGGCTGCTCCACTGCACAAAAGTAACTTCGGCCATCCTGCCATCACCATGAAAGTCCGACTCGTGAAAACTGTTTTTTTTTTTTTTTTTTTCCTGCACGAAAACTCTGTCCGTGTGGTGTTTATAGGAAAAGGGGATATGTCATGCTGCTGTGTTTTGTTCAATTTCTGCTAAGTCACACACTCAGAAGCGGTGCTAACAGGACATGCATGTAGCGTAGACACATGCATATATGTTACATATTTTGGATTTGGGTTACTTGAGGAAACTCATCTGCAATCACTTTACCAAGTATTCACTTGCAGTTTTCTCGGTTCGGGATTTTTCGACTTATCCCCTTATTGCATACAGAGGCTCAATTGTCAACAGTCTCAATTGTCAACAGTCTCGAATGGGAAAGGTGCGATAGAAGGATGACAAAAATGGTTTGGAGAGCGGGAATTTGGGGCGTGAGGAATTCACGTGGATTAATCTTGTGTTCTTTGGACTGGTCGGTTGTGTATGTTGATTCTACTCCCGTGACTACATTGGTGGGCCACACCAGATTGATTGTATAGATATCTCAAGCCGCATCTTCCATCTGCACCTGCAACGGTTTAACACTCTCAGCACGAAGCTATTTTCTAAGGACGTCGCAAGGATCAACCTTTTCTTGGGGTTCATCAACCACGGATGGAGCCTACTGCCTGCGGTCGTGCCTCTTGAAGGTAAGCTGCTCCATCTGCTCCACCCAGATTTGTGCGTATTTGGAGTATTGTATTGTATACTGTATTTTAAATACAATTTGGGGTATTTTGGTACTCTACTCAATACTTTTTTTCTTTTGTGTATTTATACGCTATTTAAAATACATTTTCTGGTATTTTCTACTCAATACTCTAATTACATATTTTGTATCTCCCTCTCAAACTTTCTGTGTCTCGTCTTTCCATTATCTCGTTTGTTCAGTGCAAATTTCCTGAGTCCCTCGGGCGTGACACGGATAGTGACTTTAGACCCGGACATTGGCCCTTCTTAAAAGTCTCCATTTAGAGATCTTGCTCCGTGTGTACTAATCCTTGGCGTGCCAGGGTTCTGTTACGTGTGCCTTGACGCGGAGACGCTCACTGTTAGAAAAAATTATACCTTTTAGGGTATAAATCGCCCGTGCAATAACTCGTACCTTTTAGGATATAAATTTATACCCTCCGGAAAGGTATATATAGTTTATACCCTAGTGCAAGTATAGAATTTATACCTTTTCTTCACATAAACTGTACCTCTGCAGAGGTATATTCTAATCCAGTTTGCGACAAAATTTTAGGAGAGGGAGTTGAAATAACATTTGATGAGAAGAAAAACGTTTTTTCTTTTTTACCACACTCACATATGCAAACCATTTAAGAGTAACGCTCGAGTACACCACACGAATTCCTCGTATAAAGACAAATATAAAATAAAATAATATATAAAAAGAAAAGGTTCAAAGAGGAATACCCGTTCCGCGAGTTTGGCAGTTTGGGTCGATCAAATCCAGATATCGACATCTAAAGGACAACAAATACTGATATACGGCTTGGCGACTTCGCAAACTGTGGAGCACCCTTTGCCTGGCGGACAACCATACGCGTGAGAACGGCAAGATCTAATTATTTCAGGTACACATATAACGCAGTCATAAGCTCAACCTATAGATTGTAAATGCAACTCTAACGAAGTCTGTGTTTCTTAAACAAATTAGTGCTTATCTTAAATGACACCGCTTCAACAAAAGAAAATTATGTGATTCAACACGTGGTGCAAGCAAAGGTATAAAAACGATGAAGGTATAAACAGCCTGCAGTTTTACCTTAGGAGGTATAGCCTCGGTTGTATGTTATGCGCGAGGTATAAACACGTGATAATGAGGTATAAATATGTTACGTTATCCCTGCTTCATACCTCTTTTATACCCTTGTGCATGCTTGGAGGTATAAATCGGAACTTTGTACCTTTTCTATACCCTCCAAAGGTATATATCTGCAACAGAAGGTATAAAAAAGGTACAATAGCCCATTATTATACCTTCTTTATACCTTTTTTTCTAACAGTGCTGAATTCTGACCTCGCCGAGAAGGGACCTGCTAGAAGTTTGCTTTGTTCTGGTTCACACATGTAATTAGTGGAGTTGTTGGTATCTCTTTGTCATCTTTTTGGGACTTGCGTTTAGATGACTCCTATCACACAGCGGCGGCTAGCGTAGTGCGCGGGGTTCAGGTGATTCATGTAGCGGCGACTTGCCGCATTGACCAATGACGGGCGACTTTTTGCGTTCAAGGATAAATACTATCTTAATTGTGTTTGAAATGCTTTTCGAAGTATTTTGTACTCTATCTTAATTACTTAAATGTTCGTGTATTTATACTGTTATCTTAATTACATTATAACGTTACGTTATTTATTATCTTAGCTTAAATACATTTTTGAGTATCTTGTAGATGTCTGGCTCCACCTTAATGATTTCGGTACTTGTACTATGGCAGGAGCCCACATTGCTACCCGAAGGATCCAGCGAAAATTCATAGTGAACCCGAAGCTGTCACTTCCGCTCTCATCGGTTTTCTCCAAGCCTGAGGACTCGTGAACTGCATGTGACGGTGTTCTACAGGTTTTCCCGCTCATTTTAATCCATTGGTCACTTAATTTAATCTAAGCGCTACCCAATTTAATCCAGTGGTGAACCAAATTAATCCAGACACCAACCAATCTAATCCAAGAGCTACCCAATTTAATCCAATTGTTTACTGTGTATCCAGTCATGATATGACTGAATACATACGGAATGCATTTGCATGTGTTGCTTGGATTAAGTTCGGTAGCGCTAGGATTAGATTGGTTGGTGTCTGGATTAATTTGTTTCGGCACTGGATTAAATTGGGTAGCGCTTGGGTCAAATTCAGTGACCAATGGATTAAAATGAGCGGGAAAACCTGTAGTGTCTCTTTTATTCCTTCTTTCTTTCTTTTTCCATGTTCTCATTTTCCGTTTCCCCCCTTTTTGCTATTTTAGAATAGCCAGCCGGCTCTTTGCCTGGCTAACTTTTTCCTTTCCTTCGTTTATTTAATAAATATATCCACCCCTGATAGTGAAAAGAGCCCTCTGGTGAGGCGCCTTCTATGAATGTCCGATGGGCTTCCACAAAGCTGGCAATAAAAATATAAGTCCCTGGGATCGAACTGCTTACCAGGAGAAGAACTGGCAACATACCTCTGCGAGATACAACGCACTTTTACGAAAGACCTGAAGAAGAGGAAGTGGTAAGAGGACGTTTTCTTTCTCTGTCTTCGCCGTTCTCTCCTCTGATCTATTGAAAATATTGGGCGAACGCCTTGTTTTGACGCGTATATGCGGCTATTGCAATTGATAAATAGACGCACTATATGACCGCAGCAAACAGTCAGCTTTTTAGTCGAGCCAATGAGGAGATTGAAGGACTCGGAATGCAATCCTTTCATTGCGCGGCAGCGGAACCTTTAGTCGACCCATTTCAGCAAGAACGATTCACTGAAACAGCCTACTGTAAAGAAGAAGCGTTACCGTTCGTACCATGGAGGAAAGAAAGAGAGAGGAGGAGCCCTATGGCTCTGAGAAGTGAAGCCGAGATGGGGGGGGGCACTCCAGTGACGTCACCGCTCGCCTTCCGGTTTCGGTTACATATGCATCTCTACGGGAGCCCCCAACAACGCATAGTCTCGGAAAGCATGGATAGGTGTGGTGGCAGTGCGCCGAAGTGACCCCCCGACAGTGGCGTCTGCAAAGCGACCTCATTGGGCTATTCAGGTGACGCCATCCTCGCATGGCTCCAAGGAAGCTACAGTTCACCTCCTATCCTCAGGTCACTTGCCCCACGCTGCTCTCTTCTGTCGAAGAGCCGCCTCCTTTACTTCTTTCCTCCAGGGTTCGTACCAATCGGTAGACGGGGGGTGGGGGGGATATGTTTATTAAGAAAAAGAAAGGAAAGGGCAGCGAGACGAAGGTCGGCTTGCTACTCCAAACAAAAAGAGATAAAGAAGGGAAGAAGGAAAGAAAAGAGGACGAAGAAAAAGGGGAAGGAAAAAGGAGAAAAAGGGGGAGTAAAGAAAAGGGAAGGAAAGGAAAAGAAGAAAAGAAAGGGAAAGAAGAAAAGAAAAAACAAAGGATATAAGGAAAGGAAAGGAAGAACACAAAACTAAAACTGAAAAGTCACACACACACAGTCACACAGGACAAAGCGATTACTTACCACAACGCAGTTGGTGAGCTTGAAATGTTTGTTCACTTCGACTGCCAAATAGTTCGTTGAACCAGAGGCCGGTATGTCGTATCTGGTGGAAGTCACCAGCGTGGGAGGCTTCCCTGCTTCCCCAGTCACGATTTGGCCGCGCATGACCTTCGTGATGACACGCAGGGAGTCGGTCTTTCCCTTGTGGCTGAACAATTGAACGCCGTTATCCTTGATGGTGATCTCATCGCTGTAAAACGTCAAACGCATCGAGATGACATTGTGCCTGACATATAAGCTAACAAGTACATTGTGATAGTAATTAATCGCACCGCCAACGTAGCCACGTGCAGTGCTTAAGCCTAGTCCCCACTACAACTTGTCTTCATTGCGGGCGCGGTGTGGAGGCGAAATGTGAGTGAGGTTGTCGTTCGTCACACTGCGCAGGTGCATGCTTTCTTGATACCGAAGGCGGTCGTGTTTGGCCAATAACAGACGAGTGTGCCATAAACGAGCAGGGATGATCATTCGCTCATTGGTCAACTGCGTAGGCGGAGGTAACCGTACCGCGTGGGGTACGGTCGGGTCCACTTTTTCCCGCTGCATGTGCTTTTCGTTCTGCCGTAGTCGGTTGCCGTGGGAACAGTAAAGGCTGGTTCACACTGTCACGTTTACGCTTGCGTCTACGGGTTACGGGCGCTTACGGTGGGGGTTGCCATGACGACGAAGAGACGGCGCCCCCAAGATCGTTTCCGCAAGGAGTTGAGGCAACTGCAACTTTTCTCCCGCAAGCTCCGTAACCGTAAGCGCACTGGCCAATACGATGGCAGAAAATTTCGGATGCCGCGCGAGCGTTTTGTCTCGCGCGTCTCCTTGCAAAGATGGCGGAAACATTGGATGCCTTAGAAGTTCTTATTCTCCAAGTTGAGAAGTCTCCCTGGCTATACAATGGCAAAAGAAGCGACTACAGGGATGCCACGAAAAAAGAAAACTCATGGATGACAGTTAGCATAGCAATGGGTCTGTCAGGTGATATCTTCACTCAATGAATCTGTCCGAAGTAGCGAGTTGTACGTTGCACTGTCGACGATGGCGTTAAGTTAAGAGCATCAACAGTTAAGAACATCGTCAAGGAATGTCTGATTGTCTTCCAAAGCAGCTGGCACCATGGTGCTGGACGCCATATGCTACTCTGTGGCTCTATTTCACTTTTCTTCCGAAGGATGGCGCTCTAGGAGGCCGCTGCTCATTGCAGGAACGGAGCGCCGAAACGTAGTAATGTGGACGATGGAGGAACGTATCCGGCAACGAGATGGGTACAACGTAAGCGCAACCCGTAGCCCGTAAGCGCGAACATGGCAGTGTGAACCATCCTTAACGTGTTCCTTTTTTATTAAATTTCGTGTTAGCGCCGCGAAGCAACTGTGGCCATGAGCGGCGTACAGAGGTGGACAGATGGAGAGAGTACAGCAGGAAGGAGTGGGGAATAGAGGGGGTTAGTATGCGTCCTGGGCCGACTTCAGGGGGAACTGTGCCAACATTCGTCTGGAAAGTCTTCGGAAAACCCAGGGAAAACAGGTGACAGGATTCGAACCCGTGTCACCTCCCAGTGGAACCTCACCTCGGCGTGGAAAGCGATCATACTAACCACTATGCCACGGGAGCTGGTGACAGTATAACGCGTGAAATTAACAACGGCATATGAACTGAGGAAAGCTTACACACACACACTGGCTTAACGCAAACAACAATGCAACAAAATGTAATACGACGTTTCAATGCCTGTTCGGGCATCATCATCATCATCATCAGAATCAGAAAGAAGAACGGTGCGCCACAGAGGAGGTGCAGAGGTTGCCCCGCATGGAAGAGTGTGGTGTTGTATACAGGTTGGAATGTGAAGAATGCAGTGCCTGCTACGTGGGAGAAACTGGACGAGGAAAGCTAAGCTCGTTACTAAGCCATAAGTGCGATAAGCCACGAACCATAAGCCATAAGCCACGAATGCTCTTATCGAGCATTCGTACTATCCAAATTAGAATACGCCTCTGCTGTTTGGGATCCACACCAGGAATATTTGATACATGCCCTGGAATCAGTTCAGAACAGGGCCGCACGCTTCATCACCTCCAATTATTCATCGGATCGTAGCGTCTCGGGACTAAAAGAAGACCTCTGCATGGACCATCTCACATTCAGACGAAAGGTCTTCCGTCTGTGTCTTTTCCATAAGCTATTCTATAACAGAAACGCTCGTGATCGTCTTCTCCCCCCTGCGGCATACATCTCTTCACGTCACGACCACGCTCACAAGATTAGAACCCCACAATGTCATACTAATTCTTTCATGTACTCCTTCATTCCTAAAACAATTCGGCACTGGAATCACCTGCCAGAGTCGATCGTTTTTATGCAAGACTCCGCCCACTTTAGGGCTGCCATCACCCAACACTACAAAACATAGCCTACATCTCATTATCGCTCCAGCGTCACTTTCCGCCACCTCTTTTCTTTCATTTTCTCACCTCGACCGTCTTTTCCTTTTGCATTCATCCAATGTCATTTCTAGTGAGCACTGCGAATCTATTTCATATTGGTTGTACATCTGTTGCAATATTTTTGCTATTCGCTTGTTTTTTTTTTTTTACATGCTTGGTTTCCTTGTTTTTTTCCTTGCCCCTCCGTTTGTACTACCCCTTTGGGGCAGGGTTCGCCGAATCGACCCAGTTTAAAAAAAACCACCCGGGTTTTTTTGGGTCCACCCGGGCTGAAAAACCCAATAAAGCCCACACGCGGGTGAAATACAGAAACGAAGGGAAAAAAAGAAAAGAAGGAAAAGGGACGACTGCTTCGGAGGTTACTTTACCGTAAATTCTACAGCGGCAAACAATTATTTCTTCCAGAAACATGAAAAATAGGTGGAGGACGGCTGTTGCGTGTCATATGCAGCAGTTCGAAAAAAAAAAATCCCAGCACCCGAAAACCCACCCGAAAAACCCGAAAAAACCCACTGGGGCGGGCTTTAAAAAAAAAAAAAAACGGGTTTTTCCGAACCCTGCTTTGGGGGTCCTCAACGTATGTAAATAAATAAATAAGTAGAACTCAAACGGCGTACCCTTTTTTGCTTCATTCTGATGATGATGCACGAACAGGCATATCCAAACGTCATATTACAATTTGTGTGATTGTCGCGTTAAGCCAGTGTGTATGTAAGCTTTCCTCGTGATGTCCCCTGGTTTCTCGTCTATCTTCAACGGTATGAACTATAGGCATCAGCAACTGGTCGGCTTGCAACTTTTGCGCCCCTCTTCGGTACCTCCTCTCCCTCAAACTCACGCGACGAGGCCTCACCCATGCATCAACGAAGATCCGCGGTGAGCAAACACCGCCTCACAAAAAGTGTAGCCACGGAAACATTGCCCTCCGTGCGTTTCGAATGAGACGTGGCGGTCTTTGTACAGTTGCTCTCAGCTGCCGCTAGGGGAGCATTACGTGTTTACACCGACGTTCAGAACCACGAGGATGCTTATTTGTCTTATTTTGCGTTACGCACCGTTAGTGCCCGTAGCGGAACCCGCTGACAACCCTGCAGATACCTCCGCGTTCACATTAGTGCAGCCCGTTCAAGATTCACTAAGTTCAAAATTTCCGTCTCTGCTGTTGTGCCGCAGAGCTTCGGTTTCTTGGACGATTTTCCCCCCCTTGGTTTCGATTGCGTAAATGGGTCGTCGTGCCACTGGAAGTTGGTCCTGCAGCATGTCCTGCACGTCCTGCAGCAAAATTCGTGTTCGGGTGTGGTACTACCAGTGTGGCTAGGTCGAGAATTGTGGTAATAATACGGGCTTGAACTTACTCGGTTTCTGCCTTGCCCTCCCATATTAGCAAAGCTCCGGGACTCAGCATTATGACAGTGCCTTCATCCACATACTTCAGCGCTGTGAAATCTTGTCCCTGAAATTGTTGAGGAATTGTTGCAATTGTTGAGGCAGCGTTCACACGGGGCAACTTTTTTTTCAGTAACTATGAGCAATCTTAGAGTTGCTGACAGTCGGCAACCTCCAGCAGCTCGAGTTGCTCAGAGTTGCTGCGAACCGCTCCCCGACCGAAAACTTCACAAGTTGCTCGCGCACCGGCCAATCAGCGAGGGGAGCATTGCCACGTGACTCCCGAGGGCGTTGTGGATTTCGTGCGCAGATTCATTGGTTCAATTCCCTAAGATGCAGCTGAAAAATAAGTTTTCCTTTTTCTTACTAATGTCACGAAAACGTATCAGTTGCCATTACTGGAAGGTAATAATGATCTATTCGCGCAACAAAACTGACTGAAATTTCATAAACAGCAGCTAAAGAAACGATTCCACCAGTTCGATTCGAACCCACATTCTCCGGCCGCGATAAGGTTGCTTGTGGATGGAGCTACCGAGTTGCTACGTGTGAGCGCGGACTCGAAATTGCTCGAAAGACGTTGGTTTGAGTTGCTTCGAGTTGCTGGGAAAAGTTGCCCCGTGTGAACGCCGGCTGGGACTGATAACAGGTTGTATACATTTCCATCTAACTGGTCACTCTGAAAAGCTCCGGGAAACAGATATTTGTCCAAGGGCATGCATTAGGCTTAGAACGCATAGTGTCTATTCTGAAAACGAAACTTGAACGCGGAGCAGCGCCTACCACGTCCTTCTCGTTGTACCCCTTCTCAGTAACACTTGACAGTGACTTGACTGGATGTGTTAGGAAAACGGCGTACGCTCCTGCTCATCCCCCAAATCATGCGACGCACCTTAACACATCGAGCGCTGAATGACTGCATGGTGAACTTGAGTGAAACCTTTTACGGTGTATTTCCGACACAGAATTATCCCATTGTCATGCCTTGCGCCCTAAATGCACAGCTGCAGCACATAATTGCATACATGTCGGCAGCTGCTCTGCTGCTGTGCTTAACTTTGTCTTCTGTCACTAGAGAACGTATCTGCAACACGCATATATGGGAAACGGAGGTACCTAGCAATTGCCCCGCAAGGACTAGAGGTGCAATATTTCCGGAAATTTTAGATCGCTCGAAAAAAAAAAAGGTTTTCTTTCGGTTTTTTTTTGCGAAAAATTGTAAAAAATGGAAACAAACGCGGTTACTGCTGAGTCGAAGCACTGCCGGCCAAGCCACAGCATACAATGAGCTAGAAACCTTAGTAGTGTTCACCCTCTAGGCATAAATGCAGAGCAGAGCATCCCATTAGATTGCTGTCTACTCAGCGGTAGGTAATTGGAACAACCCGTCTACTCCGACCAGAACTCCGACATTATGTGAACGCGATGGCGATCGCTTGGAGCAGCCAGACGGTGCTCTAAGTTGGTGGTTGTTGGCGGATTAGAGGCACCTAAGGCACTGTTGGCGGGTTGGAACGCATCGAAGCACAGAATTCAATTACGTGGCCTGGAAATTTTGTCAGTTTTTTGCCGGAGACGAGAAAAATAAACGAAAAAAAAACTTTTTTTTTCCAAATTTCCGGGTTTTTTTTTCAGGGGCTTCGCATCTCTTCCCTTTGGGGAGGGAGGTCCCCATTCTGGAAAACTCTTGGTACCCTTTCCAATCACGTAACAAAGGGCTAGTTTCAAGGCCTTCGGGGTCTTCAACAGCTAGTTTCGTCAGCTGGCATAGAACATAATTTAAAAAAAATATATTGTGATATTCTTCCACCCCAAACCCATGCGCGTCGGAGAGGAAAATGTTGCCGGCTTGCTATATATTTCTTGTTTAACAATGCTGCGATATATCGGAAATGTTTTGGAAAATAGAGGGCTCGATCGTGTTGCTTTCAACGAAGTCTCGTCTATTTGTGTTTTGATAAAGGTAACAAAAAAAAAAGATTCAAGTGTGCGTCCTTTCTTATTTAGTTTTCCCCTGGTCTGGAGTTTCATTATGGATTCTCTTTCTTTTTAAATGCATTTCCACGCGTCATACTCACGTGATTGAACACATCACCACTTGCATCTCCCTTGTAGGTGACATGAATTTCCAGGAGGGTGGCGTTAAAGACAGTATGTTCAGCTGCCATTCCAAATTGGTGATAAGTGAGCTTGCTGATGTCCAGGGTGAGGTTGGCGCGTTTCGACCACATGTCTTGTCCGTTCCATTTCACCTTAAATGAAGAGGTCCTCGTTGCACGTAAGAACGTATGTAGTGGAGCGAAATCATACACTCTAAAACTCCTTTTTGGGTGTAATTTGACGATACCCTAACTGACTCCCTTTTTTGGTGTATGTCTACACCCCCAGGCAAGACAACACCCTTCAGTAACGGTGTTATGCCGGGGGCAACGGAAACACAGCGGTTAAAATAACAGGCGTAACCTTTATTTGGATTACCTATAATACACTGCATGCACTGCAATAAGAACCACATGGTCACCGGACAATACAAAACGTAAGAGTGTCCACCAACATAGCGACGAAGATGAAGGTATCAGGTATTACAGTGAGGCCAAGACAAGTCCTGCCTGTGCCTTGAAAAAAAAAATCTTTAAGGTGTAATAAGGGAGTAAAGCAACTGATACACCCCAAATTCACCCCAATTACACCTATAAAGGAGTTTTCTTAGTTACAGTGTAGAAGGCCCGTCGTGCTCTACCATCGAAACTGATTGTCGGAAGTGTATTGACCCTTGAGAGAGAGGGAATACTTCATTTGACGAAGGAGAAACAAAGCCTCAATCCCTATGAAAATGGCACCAGAAGAGCCAGCAGTATTTTGAAATAAACAAATAGAATAAAAATGAAATTCGCCTGTCTGTTGACATATTTTGGACGTTGTGTGGACATTGTTTCTTAGGCATTTTGAGGCTTTGCATGTATATTTGTCTTTTCTATGTTGTTCCAGCCTCAGAACATCAGTTCTCTCATTATTTGGTTTTTATTTTGAATTTCATTTCCCGTGCCCAATTTCCTAGAGACACAGGCTGAAGACGGAACTTGCCCTTTCTTTTTCCTGAATGTCTAAAGAGGTCACGCAGAAGGAAATGTATATTGACTGCTTTTGGCGTTGACCGCCCTTTATTTTCACAAGAAAACAGTCTATAGCTGGTTCAAAGAACGACAAAAAAAAAAAAAGAAGAAAGAAAGGAAAAAGCGTTCAAAGAAAAGAAAAAAAATCTAGAGGTGGAAGTGTAACTGCAGGGTGTCTAGGGAGTATTTGGACTTTCTGTATAGCGTGCCACATCTTGCGGCATTGTCCTTTAAAAAAAAAGAAAAAAGCTCAAATCACTCAATGACAATCGCGGATGATTTTTGGCCATACCAAATAGGTAGGGCCTATTCGGCGTATGTTTTTCACAGTTTACTGACATGCACAAAATTGGCGTTTTTCGGTATGTTTCCTGCGTTGAACATCGTTTACCGGACAGCTATCGGCGATGAAAACCACAATGTACTTTCGGCGCTGTGCGTCTAACCATGCCGTTTTACCGTTAACGAAAAAATAAAACGGACATTTTTCCCAACCATAATATTTCCGTATGGTTTTCTGACCTGCATCAACAACTTGCCAGGCATGTGCAGCAATATACCTCTGCCATCTTTCCTGCAATCTTCCTCTGTGTTCGGTGTTTTTCGATTAAAGCCGAACGAGGAAAAATTTAACCGGCGTATGTTTTTCGGTGGTTTCCGATTAAAACGGAAAACGCGGATCTGTACAAATAAGGCAGCTGCGCTAACGCATCGCCGTGATGTCACGCTGTGAAGTGAGTCCATACCGTAACTTGCTAGCGCTTTCATGAGCACGCAGCAAGCACTAGAGTTTCCCTCCTCAGTATAAAACTGAAACCGCAATAACCATATATTACTAGTCTTGCGTGCTTCCGCGATATTTGAGTGTCCCGCTCGCCTCTGAGTCAATATGAAGGGCGAGGTGCCCCAGATTAATTAGACTACACTTGCGCCCAACACTGCAGTGAGGAATTGCTTGGAGCATTAACTCACGGCAAAGATAACGCCTGTGTCTGCTAACTGCTATGCGTCTTTGAGACACCCAGTATGTCAATCGAAAGATAAACCTGTGCAGCGAGACAGCCATCTGCATTCAACGTGAACCTGCATGGCATATTACCCACCGCGCAAGACTGACTTTCAATGGACATACTCAATGTCTCAAACCGAAACCAGGTAAACACATGCGTCATGTTGGTCGTGAATGATTCATGCATGACTCCAAGCAATTCCTCACTCCACTGGTTGATGAACGTGTAATGGAATTAAGCTGGCGCACCTCACCCTTCGCTCTGACTCAGAGGCAAGCAGGACACTCGAATTTCAGGGAGATCGTAATGAAAACTAATATATGGTATGTGATTTCACGCGGTACGTGTGCTTGTGACGGCCGTGTGCTGCTTCTCAGATAAAAAAGAAACAAAGAAATCTCCACACAGTTTCGCGCAACGGGTACTCAACAGAATTCCAAGAGGTAAGCAGTGTCCCTTTTTCGACACCTGTCAACACTCTAAGAAAGAAAAAAAGGTGCAATTTGCTGGCTTTTGGGGTAGAAGTGTTTTGTTACAGATTCTCAGCCCTTTCGGGGTAGAAAAAGAGGGGGAGAAGCAAGTCTATCCTTTCATTTCTACCACATGGGTAGAACTGTTCTACCCTTGAGCGTCTAGACAATTCCACCCCGTTAGTGGCAAAATTCTGCGCCTACACGTTCAAGTGTTGTTCCTCTGGGGGTCTATCTTTTCTCTCCGCGTGGGAGACAAGTCTAGCTCAACCCAGTAAACCTCAAAGTGGACCTCTTTGAGATGTCCACCCGACATCCCAAAGTGACTACTTGGATGTCCCATCGATCATTGCAGAGAGCCAGTAGACGTAGCATGTACGTCCTGGCGACTATGTCCCACTTTTTTTCACATTCCACGAACGTCCCAGAGACGAAAAAATCTTCGGGATATTATGATATTCGCAGGATGTTTTCAAATCTGCACATATTACTGCCGCCATCTTTAAGGTCACGTGTGCCTTGACGTTCGACTAGGACCTGTCCAGGATGCATTGCGTTCTCCCAGCACGCTTTCGCCTACGGAGCAATGCATTGGATGCCACCCCTGTGCAATCGCCTATGGGAGAGCCGGGTCATGGGATACTAGTTCACACCAGTGGCCAGCGCAAGCGCCACATTGTCGGGGAGAGGCAATGACACTGTCACCCTTGCCACCTCTTTCGTGCTACGCTACACAGGCTGTTGCTAAGCACGTGCTAATCCCTCTCTTACTGCTTCCCCGTTGTCAACGCAAGTGACGCAACGGCAAGTGACGTCATAACGTATAGTGCGAGCTAGCGCCAAATCCCATAGGCAAGCGGCGATTGCCAGAACTACTACCCCGGTGCTGGGAGCTTTGCGGATGTCCTGGTCTCTAGTATAGTAGTAGGTCGTGCGTTGTTCCAGATCAAGGGTTCCGCTTTGCCACTGTGTGTCACCAGAGAAGCCCGGATGCAGTATTTAAACACGACACGAGTCCTCAGAATTATTCAGGTTTCGAAATGCGCATTCGGAATTGAAAACGACCTAGCGAGACATCCTGACGTTCTCAACACAGATACTGAAGGCTAAGATGGCGTTTACACATACAGGGTGTGTGCGGAAAAACGTGACTCGCATTTAGGCACATAGCCTGTTGTCTACCAAGATAACAAACTTCCGTTGGCGCACGATGGTGCATTTATGCGTGCGAAATCTGCAGAAAACTCGTGGAAGCCATACTGAGCTTAAAAAAATAGACAGAGCAACGAAAACTTCGGCCTCCGTGCATCAGAATAGGGCAACACGGCGCACGCAGGAGAATTGTATTCAAGTACCGCTAGGGGAGCTATCTGTGCATAAATCGAAACTATGTCCCACGTGGATGCTCATCGGTAGTACCCCTAGGGGTTCCTGCACATAACTCTCCTGAGAGCGCCATGCACTATCATGCACTGTCATGACCACCCCATTCTAATGCACGGAAGCATGTTTTCGAGCTCTGTTCATTTTTTTACGCTGAGTATGGCTTCCAGGATCTTATTTTTGTAGCTTTCGCACGCATAAATACGCCATCGTACGCCACCGGAAGTTCCTCGGGTAGGTGGACAACCAGTTACATGTAAAAATGAGGGTCACGTTTTTCTGCACACACCCTGTAGAGCAGGGTGACGGTGTGAAGTTTTGCAAAACTCGTTCTGAACCTTTTGCAGCGTGGGATAGTATACAAGGTAATAATAATAATAGTAATAATAATATTCATTTCGGCGATATTGTGGAGGAGACAGGTACAAGGACAGGGACAGGTATACCTGGTACGCTGTTCCTTTGTTGATGGAGGTTAGAGAAAAAGGCTTACCATAATCCCATTGGACTGATCGACATCCAGCTGGATTACAGAAACTCCGTACTTGAAGTCTTTCTCCTTGATCAATCCGCTGTCCTTGTAGACGTACTCAGAGTTGTTCGATGGGTCGTTTTGATAAAAACCCAAGTTGCGGCCGTACCCTGGGCCGTCGACTGTGTAGTCTACGTAATGTTTTTCCTCCTTTCCACCTTCATAAAAAATGCGGTACTCTTTCCTGAAAATAAAACGTACATGTAAACATGGCATGGTACAAGTAGGTTTCTAGTAACATTGCCGTGATACGGACCAGAGTTGGGGAATTCAAATTCCGGAATTGGAATGATTCCGGAGTGATGCCCCATTTTTTAGCGCACCGGAGCGGAATGGGAATGGAGTTAAGTCACCAGCTGGTTGGGAGTGGAATTGCAATGGAATTAGACCTGTTTGGGGGCGGGAATGGAATGGCCAACGAGTGGTGTTAAATTGCTGGCCTCCAGCACGCTGGGTTTTGAGCGGAGACTACTCAAGCTATATGCGTCTGGCAACCATTCAACCGTAGGTCGTCTATAGTTTCGGATTACAACGCTGTACGTGCGGGCAATCTTGCTCGTGAACGCTCGCTGCGGTGCTGGTTCTTGTTCTCGGAAGTTCATGTTGGAAACAGAAGAACGTAAAATTTATCGAAATAAAGCAGTATACGATTTTTTTTTTTCGGCGTTGGCTGTTGGTCAGATATCTAGTATCCCGTTACATGTTTCTTTTTTTTTCCTTCACTTTTCTTTTTTTCTCTTTTTTTTTTTTTCGTTTTCAAAGAGCAACACTTTAGCCCAGGAATGGGAATGACCTTTTCTATAGGGTGGAATGAGAATGTCCCTCGAGTCTTCATTCCGAGGAATTACAAGGAATGGAATTGTGAATGGATCGGCCCATTCCGCAACACTGATACGGACACGGTAACAGCAGACCAAGAAAAACGCGAAGAAAAACTAGAGGACTTCAGACTGCTAGTGGAACTTCCTATCTACCTGTTTTCTATGGTGTCACTCAACTGTGGATACGCGCAGCAAATATTTGCGTCGGTACCACGCTGTACATTCAACATATTGTCAACCTTTACCGCCAGTGGAGAAGTCGTGGCTACTTCAGTGGGCGCCCAAGTATTTCACGCTGTATTTTATTTTTACGTTCTATCGTGCCATTCCCGGTAGTGTAAGACCTGTATCACGTGGTATTTATGTCCCCCATGCTGCCATTAAATATATCGCTTATTTATTTTGTACCCTCACGGTCATACATTTTCTAACCACCTTTGTAAACGACACATCGACAGAGAATAGAGAAATGGCGGGAGGAAGAAGTAGGTGAGTAAGCGCCGGTTGGGAGACTTCAAGAGAAGCTGTGCGGATATTCACGTCGAAAGTCTACCTAAAATTCCAAGCAAAAAAAAAGAAAACGATCCAGCGAGTACAGGTTTGGACAAAAAAATTTTTTTTTTCTTCGGTGAGACACCCTAGTGCCCGGCGGAAGCGGGTGAGTCCTCCGCGCGGGAGGGGTGGTCAGGGTGTCGCCTGGGGGCTTGCGTGTGTCAGGGAAGTCAGAGCCGCATATTAAAAGGGAGTCTGGCCATTGGGAGGAGTCACAAAAAGGGGGCTCGACCTGTCAATCACAGTTTCGCTCCTCTGATTGGTTTGCTTTTTACCAAGGGGGTCGCCATGACACCTTACCGCCACCCGAAATGGCGACGTAAACAATCGCAGTGAAGCGGAGATTTCGTGACCAAAAATTTTCACAGACTACTCTGATTTTACGCTGCAAACGTACATCATCATATACGTTTCTCGGAAATCAGTTTCAACTTATGCTCATCCACCGATATCTAACTGAAAATGATACGTTTTGTCGGCCGGTGTTAGGCCTAGTGAACAGGGTCATATCGAAGTCATAACAAAAACGGCACTGTGCTGTACAATCTTATATTTAGTTGCTGGACTTCATGTATATAAACATTCTTGCCTTCTATATTCCAGCTATTTATGTAGATTTATTTAAAAATCATGCCGACAACAGAATGTGTCCCAGCAGGTGGTTCTGCCGGCAGCGGTACAACCATGCGTATAACGATGGAAGCAGATGACAATTCCCGGCGTGTCTTACGCTCTCTAGATGGCGTTCATCCATTTTCCACCAAAACCCCACTAGTTTTGCAGATTTGCAAGAGGTATCCATTCCAATCCCATCCAATCCACTTGCCACCCAAAATGGCGCTGCCCATGTTGGATACAGGGAGAAATAGTGAGGATAGGTTGATTGATAGCGCCCCATATTTCAAGACCTCATTGGTCGGAAAACTGAAAAAAGTGGGTGGAGCTTCAGGTATAGGCATGACCCATTAATGGCCAGACTCCCTTTTAATATACGGCTCTGAGGGAAGTGGACGCTAGCGCTCTGTTCAAGTTCAAGTACCACGCGTATATTCTCAAGTGCTACTGTAGGTACGTTTCTCAGTGCTTGTTCTCGAAGTACATTTCAGTTTGTGTACGTTGCACTGTACTCTAGGTACTCTTCTTGGAATATCATTGAAATACCGAGTTAGCAATGCAAACGCAGGACTTGGAAAGCGTCCGAATAATTTCTAAAAAGGGGTGTCTAGTTCCAACGGGCTTGCCTCTCGTTTGTGTGAAAAGGAAATATCCTTTGTTCAAATATCAGCGCGAGACGATGTCTGCTACTGAGGGGATAAGCCGAGAAGTAATAGGTTGCACAAGGGGCACTGATTCTCCCGTACACGTGAAAATGCATTGTTTGTTTAATATTAAAGAGTCTGCTGTAAACTGTCCGTGTTTTTGAACTAGCACTTTGCTCAAACATTCTATCGATAACAATCGAAATATAACTATCTAACGTTTTATCGGCTGTTGAAACGTCCCCTCGATTCGGTACAGGTTACTTAAGCACTTGATGAGTGCTTGAAAGCACTTTGCCAGTCACTTTCTCATTGGCTTTCAGTACACTTGTAATATTGCACTTTGTACGGTGTAGTGGAAATACAGGGTGTCCCAGAAAACGTGTGATTGAATTATAATAAAAAAAAAACTACACCACCTAGAGTCATGCGGTCAACGATATTTGTTCGTACTGGGTTTTTCCCACCTCATGATGTGCATGTCACGTAACCTAAGTTTAATTATGTAAATTTTTCCGAGCTTAAGTCTGAAATTTGCCAACTAAAGGTCACTTTATTACCCCACCAATGTGAAGATCGTGTCTCATTTACTCAAATTAATGATAATTGACAGAGATATTCAGGAGCTATCCCATCGAGAAAAAAAAATTGCCGAACATCATGCTCTACGGAGGTCGCACAAGATAGCGCACGATGAATTTTTTAGAGCAATCTTTGTCGGTCGACGAAAGGAGGTTGGAAACCGAGCCCACCGCAGCTTCGCAGAAAGGGATAACACCAGCATGGCTTATCGCGTCCGACTTTCGCTGGGATAATACTTGCCCTCTGCCAATTTTAGGAACCGCTTTTTTTTTCCACTATCACTTGAAAACCTCCTTTCGTCGGACTGTGAGCGATTGCGCTCAAAATGTCCCCGCGCGTTATGGTCCGGTACTCGCAAAAGCATGATGGTCGGCGATTTTTTTCGATGAGATTGCTCATGAATATCAATGTCAATTGTCATGAATTTGAGTGAATTCCGCTCGCTCTTCACATTGGTGAGGTAAAAAAGTGACCTTCACTTGGCGAATTTCCAAGTTGAGTTTGCAAATATTTACATAATTAAACTTATAATACATGACAATCACATGACGAGGTGGCAAAATCCTAATAAAAACAAATGCCGTTAACCGCATGATTCTAGGTGGCGTAGTTTTTTTTTATTATTATAATTCATAGACACGTTCTCTGGGACACCCTCTATTACAGGTGATAGGTACTTGGTACTTTACTTTAAAAAAAGACTTCGAAAGGCGAAAAAAAAAAAGGTTTATATCATACCGAACACGAACGACCCCCTCGATACCGAAAACGCCGTTCGCATTCACTTTGTGCGAATAATTAACTCGCAAATGGTGACAATACCAAACCTAAACTAAAATGCAAGGCGTACAACAGTTCGGCAGGAGATACTGCGACGTCACCCAGCATTGTCGTCTGCTATGGAGCTTGCATTCTTCCATCCCAGATGACGCCCGCAGTGTTGCTTTCAGCGCCCTCTTTCTTCACTTAGGCGAAACGCTCACTTCCTAATAATTCGTTCGAATAAACTCTGCGCACTTTGCGAATGCGGTATTTCGTATGTACGTTCCTCACACCGCAAGAGTTACTGCTATGTCACAATCTTTACGGTGTTTTTGTTCCGGGGTCGTACTTTAACCGTGTATTCACACGAGCGACATTCCCCCAGAAGCGGAAGATGCGAAAACCGCCATAGCTCTCTGCTGTCACGTGAGCGTGAGCGTTCAATGTCGTGTCTTCGCCACGACCTACTAGACTATAACGACCATGTCACAATCAGAAACCCCTATGAGGAGCCCGTCCGCACGATCCGCCAGGGGCACCACTCATCGGCACGCCACGATTGGACGATGGAACTTTGAATCCTGAACGCGCAGAAGCATATGTACGACTACCGTAGCAGACGACAGCGATAGCTCCTATGAAAACGCGTACAATGATGATAATCAACCGCAGAATAAAACATCTGTGGAACGTCCACTGCTTGTACAGAAATACAAAGGTAAGCTGAAGTACAAAGTATCGTAGAAATTGAGGAAGCAATAACTGGGACGATGAGTAGCGCCACCGCTAGCTTCCAAAAATGCGGCGATGGAAGGGGTGCCCAGGACATGGTCGTCATAATCTAGTAGGTCGTGGTCTTCACGTATACACTGCTAACCGCGGGGAATATCCTGTTACACAGCCACAAGATATTCCGTAGCAGACGACAGGAAAACACGCTGGCGGTGTCGTCTGCTAAGTGTCGTCTGCTAAGGGTCGGATTCTCGCTCCGCCCTGAGGGTGAAGTGCACGCGCAAATGCCCTTGCGTCCATTCACGAAGCATGGACAGAAGGGCCCCTTCGCGTGCGCTAGCACTCAGGGTGAATCGAGAATCCGGGCATAAGTGTCGTCTGCTAAGTGTCGTCTGCTAAATGTCGTCTGCTAAATGTCGTCTGCTAAGTGACGTTTGCTAAATGCGCAGTTCGCCACCCCGATATCCCTCGCCGTGTGAATGCTCAACATAACACGGGTCGGAACTTCGGCTCTGTGAGCAGTGTTTTCGCTTTCTCTTCTTCTAGGATACTCCGCGAGGATGTCCCTCGTGTGAATACACGGTAAGTACAATCTTGATGTACTTTGCTCATCACAGACTGAAACTGTCCGTATAGTTCTGCACGAAGGGCATTAAAACATGCGTCATTTGGCACTTAGCACCCGTGTCGCCCGCACAAGCATCTTCATGTCCGTGTGCTTTCGCCTACTTTCACTTACATCTTTTTGTCGTCCGGGAAATTTATTACGTGCATCCATTTCACTGACTTTGACAGACCCTTCGGGAAGATCACTTGACCCCTGTCCCCTTCCTGTTCGTGAGTGAACCCATTCTGGGGGAAAAAATGGGGCACGCTTAAGATATTATACTCTATGACTGTAGTGGAAACACAACAAGTCCACGGAATGAAGCACTCTTTGAAATAAAACTTTAATACACACAACCTTTCGTGCGGGACCTGCACTTTATCAGGTGATGATGCAAATAAACGGGGTGTATCCCGTTTGAAACCATCAAAAATAATCTTTCAAAAATAAACGCGTAAATACCCACTGTTAAAAATATATCTCCCAGAATATACCCTTAAAAATCAACGCACAATAATAATCGCCGAAATATCCCCGTTTAAATAAAAACGCTAAGGAATGCACGGTTAATAATATATCGTTAAAAATAAATAGTTTCAGAATCCCCCCAAATCCACCCTACAGTTGCTAGAATCACGTGGTATGGCCCAAATCAACTGCTAGGAAGGGGCTTAAACTAACCTCACAGGACCAAACTATTCTAAACTATCCAAAACTAACCGAAACCAAACTAAACTAACCTAACATAACCTGATCTAACCCGGCGCAAATTGCAATAAATCTGTCTCCGCGCTGGATGGTGAGGGGCTTTTGAAACAGTTTATTTTTAATGCCGGATTAGTAAACAGTGATCTATAAGCGGGTATAGTAAGCGGTTTATTTTAGGACCTATATTTTTAACCGTGTATTTTTTAAGCGGTTTATTCTTTAATATTTTATTCTTAAGCGGTTTATTCTTAATGGTGGATTTCGGGACCCCCCCCCCCCCCAGCAGTAAGGGTACAGTAGAACCGGGCTATTAGAGTCTCACCAATGTCTAGTTACCCGCCTCTTTATGTTAATTATCTATCCCCCCACGTGCGACGGCACACTTGATGTGACGCCAAACCCAGAATTTATTACCCACCCTCTGTGTCCCCAATAACACAGTAACCTTGGCATGGATACGTTCCTGCCACCCGAGTGTGACAGCATAGGAGAGGGTTCAGAGAAAAAAACACGATTTTTTTCTGAATCCCTTCTGCGCTGCAAACGCACAACTTCGCCAAAGGACGCTCTCAGTGCTGTACCAACACACATTTACGGGTACAACTCTCTTCAACCTTAATAAGAACACTGCAAAAAATACGGTCTCGTTCTCGAGCGCGAGTAGAGCAACCCCCGGGGCCGCTAGGACAATTTAGTTTAAAGGGTCACTGACCAGAAGCTGGAGAGACTTTTCTGCAGTGGCTACCGATAGAATACACAAAAGCAACTTCACATACGAAAATGCACGCCTCAACACCTCGTAGTTTTCGTAAACTCGAATTTTCAACATCGCGGTTCACGCCGACGCTGGCACACCTAGTGTCAAACCAAGAAAACGTACGCATACACAGAAAACTCATCTGGCCATCCCACTGGGATGACGTCAATCGCCCATGCAATCAGCGCGCAGAATGCCGTCACGTGATCGAGCACTACAACAACAACTTTCAGGAAGAACCAACATTTTTACGTCGATATACTGTTATCACAATGTCTGGAAATAAAAAGTATGTATATACTTCGAAATCTGCGACCCGTTTTATAACTGCGATAATCCAATTAGCGACTTCCGTGGAAAGAGGAACTAACGATGAAGATGAAAGTCACTGAAAAGGTTAGCCAGCTGTAGGGATCGAACCCACATCTTCTGGATTGCCGGTCCAGGGCTCTACCAATTGAGCTAAGCTAACACGCCTCTCCAGCGACTTTCGGGGTGCGTCATCCGAAGGGACGACAAACCAGCCACTCACTCTCACTCACCCTCCTTTCACTCTTACATTTTTGCTCACTCATACACACATTCATACGACGGAAATCGACGCAAGCGGCACCTGTTGAACAAGAGATAAACTGATGCTCTGAGGCTGGAACAACATAGAAGGGACAGATACAAACAAAGCCTCAAATTGCCTAAGAAGAAGGCAATTTATAAGAACTTAGGCAATTTGAGGCTTTGTTTGTATCTGTCCCTTCTATGCTGTTCCAGCCTCAGAGCATCAGTTTATATATTGATCAAGAGGAACTAGCTACGAAGCTACAAGCTACGACCAGTCCAGGGTCCACAGCGTCCACAGCAGTCCAGGGTCCACAGCGTCTCCTGCCACCCCATCAATCTATATATGCATGTAAACACATATCAACGGGCATACCGGGTAGAGAATGTGGATGCCGGGCTCGCTGCGTGCGGTCGCAATGAGACCCATCTGCTTGAAGGTGTAGTCTTTGGGTGAGAGGATTGGGTAGGACATGGCGTTTCTGTTCTTGTAGACCCCTCACGAGAAGAGTACTGGAGCGAAAATGAATGCGCAGAGAGGATACGAGCTTCTTATAACGACCGACACATATGGTCTATATCATCACTGCCCACACGGCTGACGTTTGTTCGCCGTTCGACAGCTTTAAGACCCGACGCCTTTTCCGTTGGCAGGGTCATATATGCTGCTGGTTTGCAGCTGCGGCAACACAAAGTATCGGCTTCGAGAACTTTCTCGCACCCTCTGTTCACGCAGCCTTCACTAACTTCCCTGTCTGTTTCCTCCTCCTCCTCCTCCTCCTTACGATCGGCAGAAGTTTTCCCGCAGGTTTTTCGGGTTCCATTTTATATTTTTATGATTATTAGAATTATTATATTATACAATATTATATTTTTTATTTTATATTCCGTATATATTTTTATAAGGTTAACGTTTTGGTTCTCCGCATGGTTTGTTGGACCTGTCTTGTCATGCGAAACGCCGTTATCACAGGTCATAATACGTACAACAGACACCGATCTGATTATATATGGACCTGGTTTTCCTCATGAAAACACTTTGGAGTCTCCTGCAGAGTTGCGTGGCTTAGATATTAGTTACATTTTTTTTTCTCTCCGATGTGTAATCCGATAGAAGTAGTTTCTTGAGAGTGTCGTTGAGATGACTGTACCGTCTCTTTCCCCCATGTAATGTACTCAAGAACCTTAGAGGACTTAGTAAATGAGAATGAAACCTGGCAGGGCAAACGTATCTCATTCAGATTTGCACGCTTGCTCTCAGAACAAGTATTTCAAAATTAGTAGCATGAAATCGAAAGTGCTAGAGGGCGCAGAGCAGGTAGCTTAAAACTGGACGGCATACCACGATAGTTTTACTGACATGCGACTTGAGATGCGACTTGTACACGAACAGCGCAATGTACTTCAACGATGGGACGAACAGAAGACACGGACGGTCACGTGCAAGCATTGGCGCGAGATTAAACACTAAAATATGTACGTGCCCTGTCTGGAAAACGGTGTATATATGGGGTTTGTGCAGATAAGCCTAAGTGGCATTTACACACTTATCTTGCTGCCTACTTACCCTACGAACTTCCGGTGGCGCATTTATGCGTACGGAATCTACAGACACATTGTGGAAGTCATACTGGGCGTATAAAATGAGCTGAGCGACGAAGACATCGGTTCCCGTGCATTAGACTAGCGTAACACGGCGGCCTCTGCAGAGTTGTGCTTATATGTACCACTAGGGGAGCTATCGGTTCAGAAACTAAAAACGATGTCCCACATGGATGTTCATCGGTGGTGCCCCTAGCGGTACCTCCATACAACTCGCCTGAGACGGCCGTGTGGTCCCTATATTATACCACACGGTAGCCTATGTTTTCGTCGCCCTGTTTATCTTTTTCCGCTGAGTATGATTAACATGATCTTTCTATAGCTTTCACACGGATAAATGCGCCATCATGCGCCACTGGAAGTGCGTCACTTAAGTAGACACAAGCTAACTGCCCCAAGGCCACTAAGGTTTATACGCGCACATCCTGTATATCATTCTCTTACCGCGCGGCAAAAATATATCGGCATCACATATTAGGGCATAAATGAGCATAGGTGGGGAGTAACGCGTTACAAGGTAGTGCGTTACAAGGTAGTGCGTTACCGGTAACGCGTTACATTCGAGTAGTGAAATATGGTAACGCATTACATTTGGGAGAAAAGTAATGAGTAACGTAACGTCATTACATTTTTGACAACTAACGCGTAACGGCGTTATGCGTTACTGCGTGTTCGGGAACTTGAAAGCTTGAGCGAGGACCGTGCCTGCAGAATTTGGGAAAGTCCCCGATTTTTTCTATTCATCTTCAACAATGACAAGAAGGTCACATCGACACCCACGAAGAACGCAAAAGAAGGGTTGTTGACCTACCCTGGTTTAGGTGTCACCTTTGTTTACCACCTCTGTTTTTCACTCCCTGTGGTATTTTTCGGATGAATGGGGCAAAAGCGGCAGAAAAATAGCCTCTACCCTCTGAACAAGTAACAAAGTACCAACGAATTGGCTGTTTGGATTTGTACTGTATGAGATAAAAGGTCACCGTCTCTATCAACTTTGACAAGGAGCACTCACTGGTCATTAGGCGTCCTCTCAGCCCAACCGGCGAAGCTCACCGATGAAAATTTTGAACATCAACTACTTCTGCGTTGCAGTAAATCGTACATGTAAGTTGTGTACATGCGTGACCCTTGTTTGTGCCCAACATTGCTTGTATTGATTTGCGGAATGCACTTATGTGACTCAACCAAAAATTGTACATATTATATGGACAACTGGTGAAGTAATGCAAAAATAACGGCATTACTTATCAGAAGTAACGGCGTTAGTAACGCGTTACCTACTACCGCAGCAGTAACGAATAACGTAACGCGTTACTTTTCGAAAAAGTAGTGAGTAACGGTAGCGCACTACAAAATAAAAATAACTTCCCCACCTATGTAAATGAGTGCCTTCGCCAGCGGACCCCAAGAATTCGGTTGTTCTCGGGTGATATTCCTTTAAGCATAGAAGCACAAGTGAGCGCTTGCCCTAATTGTTTACCCCTGTTCAACAGGGAGAATGCTTCCTGCATGTGCCTGTTTAGTCAGGGCGCGAAACCGTAGAAGGTGGTCTCATTGAAAGCCCTTCCGACAATATTGGCCGGAGACCTGTGAAATTGCTCCACTAGAGGTCGCATCGTGTCTCGAGAAATTTAAGACTAGTCTCGTGCTTGTGTACACCATTTGAATAAACCCGCTAGATGAACGAGGCAGAGATTCGAGCTCACTAGTACACACTAGTACTGCTCTTCTGTTGTCTTCTGTCTCCTCCGTCGCTGTCCCTTGGCGCTTCACTTGTAGCAGCTAGACGAACGCTGTCCCTGTCCGTCCACGTCTTGCGCACGTTCCTTTATGTGAAGCACAAGAACAGAAACTATACTGTATTGAGAGAAGAGCAAAAGCGTTGCCATAAACGTTCCTCTAGTTGGAGATGCCTAACAAATTCAGGCTGTCTGGCTGGTGAGTTTGAGACACACAGTGTACCATGTGGCATCACACCCGAATGTGTGCAAAGCTGATCCCTCTTTTTTTTTTTTTTTTGCTCTTCTTTCTTTTTTTCGCTGATGCGTGATCTACAACGACGGAACAACGAGGGAAAAAAACAGCGACGAGTGCAGGTAAAACCACAGCGGCCGCGCGACGCATCTCTCCTGCCCAGCTTTACAACATTCTCTTTTCGTGTAAAGAGCGCATACCGGTGACCGAGGAAGACGAAGGATATTTCCTGACACATACGAGGCCCCAGGTACTAATAATAATTGGGTGTTTACGTCGCGAGACAACTGAGATCATGAGCGACCCCGGGTACGTGACGCAAGCAAATAACACAAAACAGATATGAATGCGTTGGAACTATTTATGTGATTCATATGCCCGCAACAGACACGGCTGGGGTTTGTTTGGCTGCTGGCAGCTTTTAGGTGCGATTCGTTTTCAATTGGCAGGGCAATATATTTTCCTGGCTCCGAGCTGCGTGAACACAAAGTGCAGGCTTCGAGAACTTTCCCCATCCGTTTTACGCAGCCCGTACTACGCGGCCTTCGTTAATTTCCGTCTCTCTTTCCCCTCACCATCGCATAAGGCGTTCCCACAGGGATTTCGGCTTACGCGAACTTGGCTTGACCATCTGTCTAAAGCTGTCATACTGGCACTCTTTCTTCGTTTTTAAATATTGTTTTCTTGATCGCAAGTGTCTTCGCTTACAAATAGAGTTTATTAACTGACGTCATTCAGCGCTCTCTAGAAGGCACTGCCCTCGAAAAGGCCACCGCGATTATGTGGGTTCCTCCAAGTTTGGTTCGGTTTTCATGCACTGGCACACGGTGTTTAGCAGTGATGGCCAGTAGTTAACTACATGTAGTTAAGCTACTAGTTAAACTACCTGGTTGTAGTTAAAAAGTAGTTATCAACTACTGGCAGAAATGTAGTGGCAATTACTAGTTAAACTACTATTTTAAGTAGTTAACTACAGTAGTTAGGTTACTGACTTTTACCTTGAGCTACTTGTTTGATGAGAACGGCGGTGCAGAGCAATTGTGTCGTGCATGTGTACTAAATCTTCACTCTTAATGCTTGTCTAGTGAAGCCTTATTTGATTTGCTGTGAAATAATTCTGCAACTTAGTTTATCGAGTAGGCACAGAAAGAATCCCGCCGCAAGCTTTGTATTTGACGATCGTAGCAGTGGCTTGAGCCAAAGTGTGTTATTGCTTCTGATTCATATTTAGGTGACAAGAACACTACAAGGGATCGGTGTTGGTGGACAACGTTAAGTAGTTATAGATGTAGTTAAACTACATTGCAGTAGTTAAAAAGTAGTTTTAACTACTCCCCTGAAAAGTAGTTGAACTACCAGTTAAACTACTCAATCACAAAGTAGTTAGTAGTTATAGTTAAACTACTGTAGAAGTAGTTAGTGGCCATCACTGGTGTTTAGAAGGTTCATAACGTTCAAAACATGGATTGTGGTGGTAATATTGGCCACCCGGTACACTTACTTTGAAACACCTGATGTACACTGAATGCGATGTGGGTGAAGGTCCGGAGAGTGAAAACCTTTGGACCTACGTTACGACGGCAAATGTGGTAGCGACGGTGGAGTCTCCTGTGGATGACATGCTCCAAAACGCTTTTATTTCGGGAGCCCTTCATTTTCGCAAATTTCGCGGAATCGAGAAAGGAGGAGCGCGAGCAGCTCACGAAATTTAGTAGCTGCGAACAAATCCTATATTCCTGGATTCTTTAAAAATTAAATTAAGGATTCTTCCTGGATTCTTGAAAATTAAATAAAGGGTTTCGAACCCTACAGTAGCCAAGGATTGCATCTCCAAGGCCTTGCGTCGCCGGTTTCTATACCGTGTCCTAAGATATCGGGCATACCAGGCTTCTCCGGAAGCATCCTGGAAAAGGGTGGCGATGCGTGTTCATGCATTTCTTGTTGCTCCGAGGTACCTGGAAATGCTGTCAGAACCTCGACTAAGGCAACACCTACAACACAACTACACGTGTTTTGTATTCTGTTCCGTGATGCCTCTTCACAGGACAGTGATTGCCCAGCGCTGCCAAGGATTCCAGCTGCATGCTGCAACGGATCATCGTTGTTGCCAGCGGGTCCCTGGTCTCGCCTTGGGCGGACGTCCTGGGTTTCCCACACCAGTCCGCCGTCGATCCGTATCAGTGGTTGTCCACTCCATGAATTAGCATATGAGGTCCTACTGTACGCAAGCCGGAAAGTCACCGCGGCTGGAAAGTCCACGAAGAATCCCATCGGGATGGTAAAGTCGCGTCCCAGGATCATTGCTCCTGTTAGTCCAGGAGGGTAAACAAAGCCTTGAATAACCCGTCGTTCAGCGACGGTCAAGGTAATGTGTGCAGCACCACCAGTAGGTACGACCACATCACGGGCGAACTCTTGGTAAGTCCTGCTCTTTCGTACCGAGATCTTCCGTTACAGTCACGAACAGTGCATGGTGTCACCGATCAGGAAACAGCTGTTCCGGTGTCCAACTGCATCGTCTTTGCCCAGAACCCGCACAACACTAAAGGGTACACTGTTGCAGATGTCATCTTGCGATTGGCGTGCAAGTGGGGCCGAAACTCTCTGGGTTACTGTATATTATACATGGTAGCTAGAAGTATCTTGCCTCTTGTGTATGTTCGCTCCGGCCGGCGATGAGATAGCGTAGTTTACGATTACCACTTTCGCCGTTCCAAGTTTCCACGATGCGTTTGTCCGGGGGATGGCTGGAGTACGGTGCGGGCAGGATGTGTCCGCGCTCCCCGTATCCGTAATAACGTATTCTCTCAAACATTTCGTCCATTCGAGCGCGGCGGGGTTGTTCCTTCAGGTTGATCTCCAATCGCTTCGGTGGTTCGGCATTGCACGATTCCCATTATCGGCCGCTTCAATTATGTTCAGCAAGTCTCGCCGATTCGTTTGCCCCTACGGAAAATGGTCCAATGCGATGTACGAACGACCTGCTGACAACTCCGCTACTCAGTCCTGCAGGCCAGCGGAGCTACAGGTCCGACACCTTTACCGGTCTACGCCATGCGCAAATAGGCACAGGAGTTCCACCGGTCCATGTGGTGGGTGGTACCGCAATTCCGCCAAAAGGATGCTTATATGGTCCGGACGCTCTGGGCTTCCTTGGTTAAATCAGACAGGGAATAAAAACTTCCACCACGTAAGTATGGCTTGAAGCGGGGCTGACACTGGCGGCTAAGCTCGTGCCACCTTGTCCTTTTCGGCAGCGAGGAAGTCCGCTCTCCAGGACAACTCCTGCATTGCTCGAGTGTATTCTAAAAGAACCTCCTCACCAGGATGCTTTCGAGCAGTAAGCTAATCGCGCTAACGCATTACATAGTCTGGGTGGAGGAGCTCTTCTCGAAGCAGTTGCTTGAATACGCTCATAGAAACACAGGTGCACCTGTACTATACCTGACCATACATGCACCATACCTGACCACCAGACTTGCACCATAATGCAGTTGCACTTACCAGTGCTGCATGAAGTACTCGACGCAAGATGACGTCTTCGGTTACCCCAACGACCGTCTACTAGGCATCCACGTCGTCGAGTAAATCTTCCGCTGACTTGGTATCGCCTTATCCTGAAAATGTCGGTACCCACAAATTCAGGCACAGCAATGTGTCCGGGGATGGCTGGGCGGCGGGTGTGCTGCGACAAAGCTGGTGCGTCGGTACCTACAGAGGAATGCCATCTGCCGAGGCGAGTCCTCAGCCAGAGCCTCAGGTTCGTCCTCGTCAGTGCCACGTTGAGGCGTCTTCTTGGAGGCATCACCGTCATAAGTGTCTGCGCTACCCAAACGCTGTCTGCGGGAGAGCGAAAAACAAAACATGGGGAAGCAAACAGACAAACGCAAAATCCCTACAACTATATGCTGTGCTGTCTGGGGAAGGGGCGTGACTTGTAGAAACCATCACTGTTGGGCTCCAGTTTTGTGGAAATCACGACCCAGAAACCGCGGGTGGTTCGAACTACGACCCGCCGACAACAACCCTAACCCCGATGAACACACCCCAAAACTAAACAAGCAATTGCTAAACAAGCAATGTAAACATATCAGCTAAGCACAGCTAAAGTCATCAGCTAAATTTCAGCACACAGCAGAGAGCCCCAGGTGAGCGAAATGAATCTACAGAGCGAGCACTATGGCGTCAATAATGACAATAGTTGTCTCGCTACGTAAAGCCACGAATTTTATATGAACTAAACCTGCCTAAATATGAGCCAAAAGCAAAGCTAAACAAGCAATGTAAACATATCAGCTAAGCACAGCTAAAGTCATCAGCTAAATTTCACTGGGGCTGACGTTTGTTCGCCGTTCGACAGCTTTAAGACCCGACGCCTTTTCCGTTGGCAGGGTCATATATGCTGCTGGTTTGCAGCTGCGGCAACACAAAGTATCGGCTTCGAGAACTTTCTCGCACCCTCTGTTCACGCAGCCTTCACGAACTTCCCTGTCTGTTTCCTCCTCCTCCTCCTCCTTACGATCGGCAGAAGTTTTCCCGCAGGTTTTTCGGATTCCATTTTATATTTTTATGATTATTAGAATTATTATATTATATAATATTATATTTTTTTATTTTATATTCCGTAGATATTTTTATAAGGTTAACGTTTTGGTTCTCCGCATGGTTTGTTGGACCTGCCTTGTCATGCGAAACGCCGTTATCACAGGTCATAATACGTACAACAGACACCGATCTGATGATATATGGACCTGGTTTTCCTCATGAAAACACTTTGGAGTCTCCTGCAGAGTTGCGTGGCTTAGATATTAGTTACATTTTTTTTCTCTCCGATGTGTAATCCGATAGAAGTAGTTTCTTGAGAGTGTCGTTGAGATGACTGTACCGTCTCTTTCCCCCATGTAATGTACTCAAGAACCTTAGAGGACTTAGTAAATGAGAATGAAACCTGGCAGGGCAAACGTATCTTATTCAGATTTGCATGCTTGCTCTCAGAACAAGTATTTCAAGATGAGTAGCATGAAATCGAAAGCGCTAGAGGGCGCAGAGCAGGTAGCTTAAAACTGGACGGCATACCACGATAGTTTTACTGACATGCGACTTGAGATGCGACTTGTACACGAACAGCGCAATGTACTTCAACGATGGGACGAACAGAAGACACGGACGGTCACGTGCAAGCATTGGCGCGAGATTACACACTAAAATATGTACGTGCCCTGTCTGGAGAACGGTGTATATATGGGGTTTGTGCAGATAAGCCTAAGTGGCATTTACACACTTATCTTGTTGCCTACTTACCCTACGAACTTCTGGTGGCGCATTTATGCGTACCGAATCTACTGACAAATTGTGGAAGTCATACTGGGCGTATAAAATCAGCTGAGCGACGAAGACATCGGTTCCCGTGCATTAGACTAGCGTAACATGGCGGCCTCTGCAGAGTTGTGCTTATATGTACCACTAGGGGAGCTATCGGTTCAGATACTAAAAACGATGTCCCACATGGATGTTCATCGGTAGTGCCCCTAGCGGTACCTCCATACAACTCGCCTGAGACGGCCGTGTGGTCCCTATATAATACCACACGGTAGCCTATGTTTTCGTCGCCCTGTTTATTTTTTTCCGCTGAGTATGATTAACGCGATCTTTCTATAGCTTTCACACGGATAAATGCGCCATCATGCGCCACTGGAAGTGCGTCACTTAAGTAGACACAAGCTAACTGCCCCAAGGCCACTAAGGTTTATACGCGCACATCCTGTATATCATTCTCTTATCGCGCGGCAAAAATATATCGGCATCACATTTTAGGGCATAAATGAGCGCCTTCGCCAGCGGAGACCAAGAATTCGGTTGTTCTCGGGTGATATTCCTTTAGGCATAGAAGCACGAGTGAGCGCTTGCCCTAATTGTTTACCCCTGTTCAACAGGGAGAATGCTTCCTGCATGTGCCTGTTTAGTCAGGGCGCGAAACCGTAGAAGGTGGTCTCATTGAAAGGCCTTCCGACAATATTGGCCGGAGACCTGTGAAATTGCTCCACTAGAGGTCGCATCGTGTCTCGGGAAATTTAAGACTAGTCTCGTGCTTGTGTACCCCATTTGAATAAACCCGCTAGATGAACGAGGCAGAGATTCGAGCTCACTAGTACACACTAGTACTGCTCTTGTGTTGTCTTCTGTCTCCTCCGTCCCTGTCTCCTGGGGCTTCACTTGTAGCAGCTAGACGAACGCTGTCCCTGTCCGTCCATGTCTTGCGCACGTTCCTTTATGTGAAGCACAAGAACAGAAACTATACTGTATAGAGAGAAGAGCAAAAGCGTTGCCATAAACGTTCCTCTAGTTGGAGATGCCTAACAAATTCAGGCTGTCTGGCTGGTGAGTTTGGACAGTGTACCATGTGGCATCACACCCGAATGTGTGCAAAGCTGATCCCTCTTTTTTTTTTTTTTTGCTCTTCTTTTTTTTTTCGCTGATGCGTGATCTACAACGACGGAACAACGAGGGAAAAAAACAGCGACGAGTCCAGGTAAAACCACAGCGGCCGCGCGACGCATCTCTCCTGCCCAGCTTTACAACATTCTCTTTTCGTGTAAAGAGCGCACACCGGGGACGGAGGAAGACGAAGGATATTTCCTGACACATACGGGGCCCCAGGTACTAATAATAATTGGGTGTTTACGTCGCGAGACAACTGAGATCATGAGCGACCCCAGGTACGTGACGCAAGCAAATAACACAAAACAGATACGAATGCGTTGGAACTATTTATGTGATTCATATGCCCGCAACAGACACGGCTGGGGTTTGTTTGGCTGCTGGCAGCTTTTAGGTGCGATTCGTTTTCAATTGGCAGGGCAATATATTTTCCTGGCTCCCAGCTGCGTGAACACAAAGTGCAGGCTTCGAGAACTTTCCCCATCCGTTTTACGCAGCCCGTACTACGCGGCCTTCGTTAATTTCCGTCTCTCTTTCCCCTCACCATCGCATAAGGCGTTCCCACAGGGATTTCGCCTTACGCGATCTTGGCTTGACCATCTGTCTAAAGCTGTCATACTGGCACTCTTTCTTCGTTTTTTAAATATTGTTTCCTCGATTGCAAGTGTCTTCGCTTACAAATAGAGTTTATTAACTGACGTCATTCAGCGCTCTCTAGAAGGCACTGCCCTCGAAAAGGCCACCGCGATTATGTGGGTTCCTCCAAGTTTGGTTCGGTTTTCATGCACTGGCACACGGTGTTTAGCAGTGATGGCCAGTAGTTAACTACATGTAGTTAAACTACTAGTTAAACTACCTGGTTGTAGTTAAAAAGTAGTTATCAACTACTGGCAGAAATGTAGTGGCAATTACTTGTTAAACTACTATTTTAAGTAGTTAACTACAGTAGTTAGGTTACTGACTTTTACCTTGAGCTACTTGTTTGATGAGAACGGCGGTGCAGAGCAATTGTGTCGTGCATGTGTACTAAATCTTCACTCTTAATGCTTGTCTAGTGAAGCCTTATTTGATTTGCTGTGAAATAATTCTGCAACTTAGTTTATCGAGTAAGCACAGAAAGAATCCCGCCGCAAGCTTTGTATTTGACGATCGTAGCAGTGGCTTGAGCCAAAGTTTGTTATTGCTTCTGATTCATACTTAGGTGACAAGAACACTACAAGGGATCGGTGTTGGTGGACAACGTTAAGTAGTTATAGATGTAGTTAAACTACATTGCAGTAGCTAAAAAGGAGTTTTAACTACTCCCCTGTAAAGTAGTTGAACTACCAGTTAAACTACTCAATCACAAAGTAGTTAGTACTTAGTAGTTATAGTTAAACTACTGTAGAAGTAGTTAGTGGCCATCACTGGTGTTTAGAAGGTTCATAACGTTCAAAAGATGGATTGTGGTGGTAATATAGGTCACCCGTTACACTCACTTTGAAACACCTGATGTACACTGAATGCGATGTGGGTGAAGGTCCGGAGAGTCAAAACCTTTGGACCTACGTTACGAATGCAAATGTGGTAGCGACGGTGGAGTCTCCTGCGGATGACATGCTCCAAAACGCTTTTATTTCTGGAGCCCTTCATTTTCGCAAATTTCGCGAATCGAGAAAGGAGGAGCGCGAGCAGCTCACGAAATTTAGTAGCTGCGAACAAATCCTATATTCCTGGATTCTTTAAAAATTAAATTAAGGATTCTTCCTGGATTCTTGAAAATTAAATAAAGGGTTTCAAACCCTACAGTAGCCAAGGATTGCATCTCCAAGGCCTTGCGTCGCCGGTTTCTATACAGTGTCCTAAGATATCCGCCATACCAGGCTTCTCCGGAAGCATCCTGGAAAAAGGTAGCGATGCGTGTTCATGCATTTCTTGTTGCTTCGAGGTACCTGGAAATGCTGTCAGACCCTCGACTATTAATTATCGGTCGCTTCAATTATGTTCAGCAAGTCTCGCCGATTCGTTTGCCCCTACGGAAAATGGTCTAATGCGCTGTACGAACGACCTGCTGACAACTCCGCTACTCAGTCCTGCAGGCCAGCGGAGCTACAGGTCCGACACCTTTACCGGTCTACGCCATGCGCAAATAGGCACAGGAGTTCCACCGGTCCATGTGGTGGGTGGTACCGCAATTCCGCCGAAAGGATGCTTATATGGTCCGGACGCTCTGGGCTTCCTTGGTTAAATCAGACAGGGAATAAAAACTTCCACCACGTAAGTATGGCTTGAAGCGAGGCTGACACTGTCGGCTAAGCTCGTGCCACCTTGTCCTTTTCGTCAGCGAGGAAGTCCGCTCTCCAGGACAACTCCTGCATTGCTCGAGTGTATTCTAAAAGAACCTCCTCACCATGATGCTTTCGAGCAGTAAGCTAATCGCGCTAACGCATTACATAGTCTGGGTGGAGGAGCTCTTCTTTAAGCAGTTGCTTGAGTACGCTCATAGAAACACAGGTGCACCTGCACTATACCTGACCATACATGCACCATACCTGACCACCACACTTGCACCATAATGCAGTTGCACTTACTAGTGCTGCGTGAAGTATTCGACGCAAGATGACGTCTTCGGTTACCCCAACGACCGTCTGCTAGGCATCCACGTCGTCGAGTAAATCTTCCGCTGACTTGGTATCGCCTTATCCTGAAAATGTCGGTACCCACAAATTCAGGCACAGCAATGTGTCCGGGGATGACTGGGCGGCGGGTGTGCTGCGACAAAGCTGGTGCGTCGGTACCTACAGAGGAATGCCATCTGCCGAGGCGAGTCCTCAGCCAGAGCCTCAGGTTTGTCCTCGTCAGTGCCACATCCAGGCGTCTTCTTGGAGGCATCACCGTCATAAGTGTCTGCGCTACCCAAACGCTGTCTGCGGGAGAGCGAAAAACAAAACATGGGGAAGCAAACAGACAAACGCAAAATCCCTACAACTATATGCTGTGCTGTCTGGGGAAGGGGCGTGACTTGTAGAAACCATCACTGTTGGGCTCCAGTTTTGTGGAAATTACGACCCAGAAACCGCGGGTGGTTCGAACTACGACCCGCCGACAACAACCCCAACCCCGATGAACACACCCCGCTGGTCAACTAACAACAGAGAATAAGTTTATTTGCTTACATGCAGATCACATCGATAAATTTTACGTGCCTGTCTTCTTATTACAACAAGTCGACACGGACTGCAAGAATGTCTCTTTGTGAAAGTGTTAAAATCTAACTGCCCCAAAACCCAAAATAAAACGTGACTAGAGAGAACGACTCAAGAAGTAGTGCACAAACTGTGTATACATATTTCTGCTGCTTCCTTCACGAGAAGAGATATGTGTCAATGTATGTACGTATTCGAATCGTCTAATGCAACATTCCGCTCTCCGCACCAACACCTTCCTGCGATCCGAGCACTGTGGCGTCAATAATGACAATAATTGTCTCGCTATGTAAAGCCACGAATTTTAAATGAACTAAGTCTGCCTAAATACGAGCCAAAACCTAAGCTAAACATGTAATGTAAACATATCAGCTAAACATGGCTAAAGCTATCAGCTAAATTTCAGCACACAACAAAGAGCACCATGTTAGCAAAATTAATCGACAGACCAAGCACTGTGGCGTCAATAATGACAATAGCTGTCTCGCTACGTAAAGGCACAAATTTTATCTGAACTACACCTTCCTAAATATGAGCCAAAACCAAAGCTAAACATGTAATGTAAACATATGAGCTAAACATAGCCAAAGGTATCAGCTAAATTTCAGCACACAACAAAGAGCACCATGTTAGCAAAATTAATCGACAGACCGAGCACTGTGGCGTCAATAATGACAATAGCTGTCTCGCTACGTAAAGGCACAAATTTTATCTGAACTACACCTTCCTAAATATGAGCCAAAACCAAAGCTAAACATGTAATGTAAACATATGAGCTAAACATAGCCAAAGGTATCAGCTAAATTTCAGCACACAACAAAGAGCACCATGTTAGCAAAATTAATCGACAGACCGAGCACTGTGGCGTCAATAATGACAATAGCTGTCTCGCTACGTAAAGGCACAAATTTTATCTGAACTACACCTTCCTAAATATGAGCCAAAACCAAAGCTAAACATGTAATGTAAACATATGAGCTAAACATAGCCAAAGGTATCAGCTAAATTTCAGCACACAACAAAGAGCACCATGTTAGCAAAATTAATCGACAGACCGAGCACTGTGGCGTCAATAATGACAATAGCTGTCTCGCTACGTAAAGGCACAAATTTTATCTGAACTACACCTTCCTAAATATGAGCCAAAACCAAAGCTAAACATGTAATGTAAACATATGAGCTAAACATAGCCAAAGGTATCAGCTAAATTTCAGCACACAACAAAGAGCACCATGTTAGCAAAATTAATCGACAGACCGAGCACTGTGGCGTCAATAATGACAATAGCTGTCTCGCTACGTAAAGGCACAAATTTTATCTGAACTACACCTTCCTAAATATGAGCCAAAACCAAAGCTAAACATGTAATGTAAACATATGAGCTAAACATAGCCAAAGGTATCAGCTAAATTTCAGCACACAACAAAGAGCACCATGTTAGCAAAATTCATCGACAGACCGAGCACTGTGGCGTCAATAATGACAAAAGCTGTCTCGCTACGTAAAGGCACAAATTTTATATGAACTACACCTTCCTAAATATGAGCCAAAACCAAAGCTAAACATGTAATGTAAACATATGAGCTAAACATAGCTAAAGGTATCAGCTAAATTTCAGCACACAACAAAGAGCACCATGTTAGCAAAATTAATCGACAGAGCGAGCACTGTGGCGTCAATAATGACAATAGCTGTCTCGCTACGTAACGGCCCAAATTTTATATGAACTACACCTTCCTAAATATGAGCCAAAACCAAAGCTAAACATGTAATGTAAACATATGAGCTAAACATAGCTAAAGGTATCAGCTAAATTTCAGCACACAACAAAGAGCACCATGTTAGCAAAATTAATCGACAGAGCGAGCACTGTGGCGTCAATAATGACAATAGCTGTCTCGCTACGTAAAGGCACAAATTTTATATGAACTACACCTTCCTAAATATGAGCCAAAACCAAAGCTAAACATGTAATGTAAACATATGAGCTAAACATAGCTAAAGGTATCAGCTAAATTTCAGCACACAACAAAGAGCACCATGTTAGCAAAATTAATCGACAGAGCGAGCACTGTGGCGTCAATAATGACAATAGCTGTCTCGCTACGTAAAGGCACAAATTTTATTTAGCGGAGACCAAGAATTCGGTTGTTCTCGGGTGATATTCCTTTAAGCATAGAAGCACACGTGAACGCTTGCCCTAATTGTTTACCCCTGTTCAACAGGGAGAATGCTTCCTGCATGTGACTGTTTAGTGAGGGCGCGGAACCGTAGAAGGTGATCTCATTGAAAGCCCTTCCGACAATATTGGCCGGAGACCTGTGAAATTGCTCCACTAGAGGTCGCATCGTGTCTCGGGAAATTTAAGACTAGTCTCGTGCTTGTGTACACCATTTGAATAAACCCGCTAGATGAACGAGGCAGAGATTCGAGCTCACTAGTACACACTAGTACTGCTCTTGTGTTTTCTTCTGTCTCCTCCGTCGCTGTCCCTTGGCGCTTCACTTGTAGCAGCTAGACGAACGCTGTCCCTGTCCGTCCACGTCTTGCACACGTTCCTTTATGTGAAGCACAAGAACAGAAACTATACTGTATAGAGAGAAGAGCAAAAGCGTTACCATAAACGTTCCTATAGTTGGAGATGCCTAACAAATTCAGGCTGTCTGGCTGGTGAGTTTGAGACACACAGTGTACCATGTGGCATCACTCCCGAATGTGTGCAAAGCTGATCCCTCTTTTTTTTTTTCTCTCTTTTTTTTTTCGCTGATGCGTGATCTACAACGACGGAACAACGAGGAAAAAAAGAGCGACGAGTGCAGGTAAAACCACAGCGGCCGCGCGACGCATCTCTCCTGCCCAGCTTTACAACATTCTCTTTTCGTGTAAAGAGCGCCTACCGGGGACCGAGGAAGACGAAGGATATTTCCTGACACATACGGGGCCCCAGGTACTAATAATAATTGGGTGTTTACGTCGCGAGGCATACTGAGATCATGAGCGACCCCAGGTACGTGACGCAAGCAAATAACACAAAACAGATATGAATGCGTTGGAACTATTTATGTGATTCATATGCCCGCAACAGACACGGCTGGGGTTTGTTTGGCTGCTGACAGCTTTTAGGTGCGATTCGTTTTCAATTGGCAGGGCAATATATTTTCCTGGCTCCCAGCTGCGTGAACACAAAGTGCAGGCTTCGAGAACTTTCCCCATCCGTTTTACGCAGCCCGTACTACGCGGCCTTCGTTAATTTCCGTCTCTCTTTCCCCTCACCATCGCATAAGGCGTTCCCACAGGGATTTCGGCTTACGCGAACTCGGCTTGACCATCTGTCTAAAGCTGTCATGCTGGCACTCTTTCTTCGTTTTTTAAATATTGTTTTTGAATGATTGCAAGTGTCTTCGCTTACAAATAGAGTTTATTAACTGACGTCATTCAGCGCTCTCTAGAAGGCACTGCCCTCGAAAAGGCCACCGCGATTATGTGGGTTCCTCCAAGTTTGGTTCGGTTTTCATGCACTGGCACACGGTGTTTAGAAGGTTCATAACGTTCAAAACATGGAAATTACATGGATTGTAGTGGTAATATTGGTCACCCGATACACTAACTTTGAAACACCTGATGTACACTGAATGCGATGTGGGTGAAGGTCCGGAGAGTCAAAACCTTTGGACCTACGTTACGACGGCAAATGTGATAGCGACGGTGGAGTCTCCTGCGGATGACATGCTCCAAAACGCTTTTATTTCAGGAGCCCTTCATTTTCGCAAATTTCGCGGAATCGAGAAAGGAGGAGCGCGAGCAGCTCACGAAATTTAGTAGCTGCGAACGTATCCTTATTCCTGGATTCTTTAAAAATTAAATTAAGGATTCTTCCTGGATTCTTGAAAATTAAATAAAGGGTTTCAAACCCTACAGTAGCCAAGGATTGCATCTCCAAGGCCTTGCGTCGCCGGTTTCTATACAGTGTCCTAAGATATCGGGCATACAAGGCTTCTCCGGAAGCATCCTGGAAAAGGGTAGCAATGCGTGTTCGTGCATTTCTTGTTGCTCCGAGATACCTGGAAATGCTGTCAGAACCTCGACTAAGGCAACACCTACAACACAACTACACGTGTTTTGTATTCTGTTCCGTGATGCCTCTTCACAGGACAGTGATTGCCCAGCGCTGCCAAGGATTCCAGCTGCATGCTGCAACGGATCATCGTTGTTGCCAGCGGGTCCCTGGTCTCGCCTTGGGCGGACGTCCTGGGTTTCCCACACCAGTCCGCCGTCGATCCGTATCAGTGGTTGTCCACTCCATGAATTAGCATAGGAGGTCCTACTGTACGCAAGCCGGAAAGTCACCGCGGCTGGAAAGTCCACGAAGAATCCCATCCGGATGGTAAAGTCGCGTCCCAGGATCATTGCTCCTGTTAGTCCAGGAGGGTAAACAAAGCCTTGAATAACCCGTCGTTCAGCGACGGTCAAGGTAATGTGTACAGCTCCACAAGTAGGTACGACCACATCACAGGCGATTCAGGCTTCAGGTGACTCAGGTGACAGGCGATTCATGTGACTCAGGCGAACTCTTGGTAAGTCCTGCTCTTTCGTACCGAGATCTTCCGTTACAGTCACGAACAGTGCATGGTGTCACCGATCAGGAAACAGCTGTTCCGGTGTCCAACTGCATCGTCTTTGCCCAGAACGCGCACAACACTAAAGGGTACACTGTTGCAGATGTCATCTTGCGATTGGCGTGCAAGTGGGGCCGAAACTCTCTGGGTTACTGTATATTATACATGGTAGCTAGAAGTATCTTTCCTCTTGTGTATGTTCGCTCCGGCCGGCGATGAGATAGCGTAGTTTACGATTACCACTTTCGCCGTTCCAAGTTTCCACGATGCGTTTGTCCGGGGGATGGCTGGAGTACGGTGCGGGCAGGATGCGTCCGGGCTCCCCGTATCCGTATCAACGTATTCCCCCGGCGTTTCGTCCATTCGAGCGCGGCGGGGTTGTTCTTTCGGGTTGATCTCCAACCGTTTCGGTTGTCCGTCATTGCACGATGCCCATTATAGGTCACTTCAATTATGTTCAGCAAGTCTGGCCGATTCTTTTGCCCGTACGCAAAACGATCTAATGCGCTGTACGAACGACCTGCTGACACTCCGCTACTCAGTCCTGCAGGCCAGCGGAGCTACAGCTCCGATACCTTTACCGGTCTACGCCATGCGCAAATAGGCGCAGGAGCTCCTCCGGTCCAGGTGGTGGGGGGTACCGCAATTCGCCAAAAGGATGCTTATGTGGTCCGGACGCTCTGCGCTTCCTTGGTTAAATCAGAGAGGGAATAAAAACTTCCACCATGTAAGTATGGCTTGAAGCGAGGGTGACACTGGCGGATAAGCCCGTGCCCCTTGTCCTTTTCCTCAGCGATTGATTGATTGATTGATTGATTGATTGATTGATTATGTGTTTAATGGCAGCGAGGGGGTCCGCTCTCCAGGATAACTCCTGAATTACCCGAGTGTATTCTAAAAGAACCTCCTCACCATGATGCTTTCGGGCAGTAAGCTCATCGCGCTAACGCATTACATAGTCTCGGTGGAGGAGCTCTTCCCGAAGCAGTTGCTTGAATACGCTCATAGAAACACAGGTGCACCTGCACTATACCTGACCATACATGCACCATACCTGACCACCAGACCTGCACCATAATGCAGTTGCACTTACCAGCGCTGCGTGAAGTACTCGATGCAAGATGACGTCTTCGGTTACCCCAACGACCGTTAGCTAGGCATCCACGTCGTCGAGGAAATCTTGAGCTGGTATCGCCCTATCCTGAAAATGTCGGTACCCACAAATTGAGGCACAGCAATGTGTCCGGGGACGGCTGGGCGGCGGGTGTGCTGCGACAAAGCTGCTGCGTCGGTACCTACAGGGGGATGCCATATGCCGAGGCGAGTCCTCAGCCAGAGCCTCAGGTTCGTCCTCGTCAGTTGGGGAAGCAAACAGACAAACACAAAATCCCTACAACTATATGCTGTGCTGTCTGGGGAAAGGGCGTGACTTGTAGAAACCATCACTGTCAGTTGCCCTTGCAAGGACGAGACAGGCAGAACTGACTGTCACCATGAGTAGAGTGCAGGCGGTAATTCCAGTCTCCCCTCGAGGATCTAGACCAGGATTCCGATTCCGGACCAGCTTCTACCCGCTACACTCTGCGCTCTCGTAGGCGACGCATGTAGCAGTCATTTTTCCGGTCACTGGCCCCTGGTGCTCCTGATTTGGCATAACATATCCTCTTCACGTGGGAGCTTTGTATTCACGGCAACCCGCATTGTGTATTGCACAAGGCCTTACGACCTCGTCGGCTGGGAATGTTCTCCTGAATGTGTATGCATTTTTTCAATTCTTTTAGACCAGACTCAACGCCGTAAGATGAGGACCCGAGGAGGGGGGCAGCAGCGCCCCAGTACATCGTCTGATTCCAGATCTGCCCGCCAGAGTGTCCGCAGTCATTCCGTCGCCACTTGGACCGTAGTAACTGACCACCGACCCGTCTCATGGCTTTCTCGGTCGAAATGGGCCGCTCAACCTCGACCGCTGAGAGGTGCCCGGTCTGAAGAAGTCCCGCTGCCCTTTCGAGCATTAACCCTCGAGGAACGTCATCCAGCAGATCCACCCCTCCCTCTGACGGAGGAAGAGCGCCGGATTCTTTGCCCGGCTTGTGGTGTACCAGAGATACATCGTAGCGCACACCGGAGGGGTCACACGAGAGAAGACTGAAGCAGAAATAACTCTCAGGTCTACAGCCTCCGATGTGGCAACTGCAGTGGACGTATTGCGAAGACTCCGGCCAGACCTGTTAAGAGAGCAGGGTGTTCTCCCGCGCCAGCTGGATGACGTCGTCCTGGACATGCCCGATGACTTCTAAAAAACTCTGATTAACTTTGCCCCCCCCCCCTCGTTTGTTTAGCAGACTGTATGTCTTGTTTTGGGATGGGGGAATATGGGGTGATATGACTCCGCACTGTTTTGAGCACGTGTTGTGCCGTAGGCACATGTTATCGCAAGCGCGCGATAACGGTTTGCACTCGGTACGCTCTTGGGGGCGTGGTAGACATCCTTAAAAGCCAGAGGTGACTAGGGAATGGGTGCTTCTCTGTCTGCGATGCGGTGAGGACGGTGACGGATGCATGCCTGGTAGGAAATAAACCTTTGTTCTTTGTTTGTTATTGCATTTTGTTGTGCTGCTTTCCTCGCCGGGAGCGGATGGGCGGACACCCCGAGAGTGGGAATGAGAGGTTTCCACAGAGGGTGTCGATTTACACCAAAAAGTAATCAGTTAGGGAAACATCCAAGTACCCTAAGCCCATCCCAAATTACCGAGAAGGCATCTCCCGCACCTGTTTTTTTTAAGGAATAGCAAGCCGGCGCTTGCCTAGCTGACATCTCCATTTTTGTGTGAATAAAGGGTGTGTGAAGGGTATCAACACCTTCGCGCCTCAGTGAACAGCGCACCCACGTACGGTGCATAAGAATGCATGTATTTTGTTTGAAGTGAACTGAAAAAAAAAGTCCTACACTGCATAATTTATTTGTGCCCCTCAATATCTCTCCCGCCGTTTGACAATCTCGCACCAAACACAAACGAATGCATACTTCGGCAGGGGTATGCCAGTCAAATGCATTCAATTACAAGTTTGCGAACAGGTCCCTTACGCACCAGCTCCCGTGGCGTGGTGGTTAGGATGATCGCTTTCAACACCGAGGCTGGGAGGTGACACGGGTTTGAACCCTTTCACCCGCTGTGCTGTCTGAGGTGTTTTTCTGGGTTTTCCGAAGGCTTTCCAGCGGCGCAGTTCCCCCTGAAGTCGGCCCAGGACGCATACTAACACCCCTGTCCCTCACTCCTTCCTGCTGTCCTGTATCCATCTGTCCACGTCTGTACGCCGCGTACAGCCAGAGTTGCTTCGCGGCGCTAATACACAATTAAAAAATAAAGGCCCCTTAGTCGCGGCTGAAGCACAATTAGAAATGAGTGATGAAAATTGATTGAATAACTTACAGAATTGAAGAACATCTGAGCGTCATTTCGAGCTTCATCATTGTCCTTAAAATTCTTGTGCATGACGTCATCAAATACGGCAAAAACTTGGAATGTGATCTGTTCTGGGAGTCCCTGAGACACAGCATCTTTCTTGTGCGCCCCAAAGGAGTGGAAGCGAGTATTATTGATAGGGCGAACCCATACTCGGAGACGTTGTATTTCGTAAGGGAACAAGTGGATGGAGGACATTGGGTGCTTCAATTTATTCACCAGTCATTCGTGGTTTACAGTGGATCTTTTTCACATACGCATCGTATCCTAGCGGCGCTCCAACGAACCACGCTCGGCGCACGTCAAATCAAATTCACGTGGGTAGCACAAAGGACCAAAACCGGTCCGTACTGGGGCCGACAAGGTCGCGCCATTCGTGCTGTCTCCCCACTGGTCCCCGCAGGTCCCCCAAACTCACCTCGGAAAAGCGTGCAACGAAGAAGGCCGCCACTAGATACCCCACTGTTGCCGTTCCGGATCACTTCAGCGCGCTAAGTTTAGCGGCAAAATGTTTTTGTTGTTTCTGCGTATGAATCTAGTCTTTATATGTCCAAATGAAACGCGTATAACAACTTTCTGTGTCGTGTTTCACTTTTTGGTCCCGTTTTTAAACGTGTTGAGCGATCGGAAGGATCTAGTGCACGGCTGCGTGTATCACATAGCGTACCTGTCGTACCAGGCGGCGCAGGCGCAGTCGTCCATTTCTCCTTCGGTGACTTGGCTTGGCTTGGATTGTGCTTCAACTGGATCTTTAGCGCGCTACAATCAAACGCAAGCCAACGTCTGGTAACAATGGGGTATCTAAGGGCGGCCTCCGGGATAGGACGCATCGGGATAGGAACAAATACATGGGAAAATGGCGACCTTGGGGGACCTGGGTCCCCGCTTCCGTCACCGCCATAGTATGCCATCTAGTGAGGACGGAGACAGTCCTCTCCCGCGCCTCAAGGTCATACGCATGCGCACGGGCCATTGTGAAAAAGGTCCATTGTCTATGCGCAAAGAATTCAAAGCCACGAGGACCGAATATTTCAAAGCAGTTTTACGTCCTCAAGTAAAGCGAGTAAGTAAAGTGAAATACAGTCACCGTGTAATGAATTGGGTAAAGTGGGGCTACTTGAAGACGGGGGCGATTTGAGGACAGCATGGGTTTTTCGTGTGGCATTTTCTTAGCATTAATTTTTTTCTCGTCTGTGACACCACTGTGAGCACAGTCGTTGTCTGGGCTTGGAAGTGACGTGTTGACGCTGTGCATGTGGCTTTCTAGACACACGTCAGACGCTGCTTTGCAGATGTGGTCGAGGTAAGACGGGCCTTTTTTTTTTTTCTTTTGTCTCATCTATAACTTTCACGAGCATTGATTTCCAGTTTGCTTCCTTCTGCTCCTCAGGTAATAAAACAGGACCTGGCCGTTATGATGCTGTGTCACTGCCGTGTGTTTCCGCGTCCATTATTCCTGGCTGACGTTTCGGCTGGCCCAAACAAAAGTCAGAATTTAAATGCGGAATTCATTTTTTGATGTCCTCAACTTACCCATAGGGTGGGGTAAGTTGATGAAAATGCACACTGTAATCTTTGGCTTGCACTTGAAGGGAGATGTAAGGGTTTAGAAATTCATAGCCATCGATACTGCAGACGTCAATAATCAGTAGCGCAGTTAGAAGGAGATAGGTGGCTCTCTTTCTTCTAGGTCTAACCTGGGAGGGGGGAATTTGCAACAACAGTAAGAAAATCGTCATAGTGAGAGACATCGACAAGCGCTTCAGTGCGTTGCCCAATGCTGGTTTCCAGCTTGCTCGTCTGTGAGTAAATCCGGGCTCTCGCTAATTTGTGGCTACTCGCAGTTAGCACCGTAACTATCGATCCAGTTTATATACAGGGTGTTTGCTCTAACGAAATTTTATTTAAAGCCAGCGATAAAAGAGAAACGAGCGCTACTTTTCAGCTACTTGATTAAGAAACAGGTGCTACTAGTGAAGCCTGCTTCTTACTCAAGTAGCAGAAAAGTACCACTTGCTTTTCTTTTATCGCTCGCTTTAAATAAAATTTCTGGACACGTTAGAGCAAACACCGTGTACATATGATGCCTTCGGCTTCGTACCACAACGCGGATCACGTAATGTGACACGGTCCAAATCGTGTTATGTTGAGTGGTGCTATATATAACACCACTCAACACAATGGTACAACCCTTCAATGGTAATGCTCAGGTGACAGAGGAGGAGGAGGAGTGTCGTTGGGAGGATCCCGAGAGGACTGCCTGCCTGATTAGGCAGGCATGTTTCTCGGGAAGGGAAAGGTGGTGGAGAGGAGGAGAGGAAAGGGTTAAGTGGAAGACCGAGCGGAATCCGCTCGGGGGGAGGATAGCTGCGTCCATGGGCCGACTTCACCGACCGGCATACGCCTATTACACATCTGAGGGAAACCCAGGAAAAACCCCAGACGGCACAGCCGGCCCGCGGATTCGAACCGCGGACCTCCCAGTCTCCAAGCGCACGCGTTACCGAGCTGGTCAGGTGACAGAAGTATTATTTTGGCCGGCATTCGCAAAAATCATTGATAAGAAAAATCTCCCTGAATGTGTATGACTAGTGCACGAACGCGCATTCTGTGACATTGTCGTGTTTGTACACCTGAGGTGGGGAAGGTGAGCCCGACCGAAGGTCGTCTTGATATTCTTAAAACAAAAATATAGCACCTAGCCGAAGGCGAAAAATCCGACTAATTAATTCTCATATGCCGACTCATCAGGTCACAAATCGTCATTACCACTTTGAAACATTTTGTCTAGATTTGAGAAGCACCGAGCAGTATTTCACCACATACGATGATGGCTCCGGCACTGTGTTATTTCGCAAATTTTACGAGTCGTACCGCTACTGAAACTAATTGCAATGAGGCTCGTGCAGATTATGTAACTCACTGCAGTAACTCCGGTGCGGCAATATGTTTTCCCGAGTCACGTGACCAAACGTGACGTCACTGCACAAGCCTCATTGTTCGTAGAAGAATGCGTCAGATATACACGAATGATTGTTCATGCGTATTAAACTGACACCGTAAATTTGGGTAATAAATTATGTTGTTGTTTTTCAGTCTGGGGGCTACGACACTCTGCACGCCAGACTACTACCAGCTGCTTCCCAACGATAAGCTGTTTAAGATCACACAATGTGTCGAGGTCACGATCAGAGAGTACCTTACGTGAGTGCATCAGTCTCTGTTTTACATTCCAACATCGTGTTTATGAGTATTTGCGGAGAAACGAAGAATGCATCAGGCATAATCCCAACGAGCAAGCCCTACAAGAAAAGCCAACTTAAGCACGTCGTATTTTCTTTCACAATTACAGGTCCCTGGAATTTAACGACACTGCAGGCGCGAAAAACTGCTTCTGGCGAAAATACGCCGACTCATTTCACAACGATGCCCTTCCCAACAGCATAATCAACGAACATCAACCCAGGCAGCACAATGTACTGAAAGTCGAGTGCAATAGGGGTGGATGGGTAGGTGGAAGGCCTTGAACATACTTGAGAATGAGATACGCGAAACTAAAGAACATTGATATGACACATACCGTCCACCCCTATTGCACTCGACTTTCAGTACATTGTGCTGCCTGGGAATGTTCCTTCCCTAAGCAGCACAATGTACTGAAAGTCGAGTGCAATAGGGGTGGACGGGTAGGTGGAAGGCCTTGAACAGACTCTTGAAACTAAAGAACATTGATAAGACACATACCGTCCACCCCTATTGCACTCGACTTTCAGTACATTTTGCTGCTTGGGAAGTCTGCAAAAAGGTGGAAGGAATGATCACGGAATATAAGGACAGGGGACTCTGCGAGAACGTACGTTGAAAATATGCAACAGCAATTTAAAGATTTCATCACCTTGAAATTCTAAAAGAACGGCGTCGCGTTAGCCGGAAGAGCCTTCTCTGCAGTAGATGTTGTATGAGAAAGAGAGAGAAAAAAAATTACCGAGTGTAACTCTAATGCGTGTAACTCCGCAAGATTTCTGTGCCGCACGCAGTGTGTTTCGAGGATGTCACCAAATTGCGAAACACACGTTTTACTTCATATGAAACTACTTGGAATTCTCTCGTAGATAGTTTTGGCGCAGATGGAGGTCGTTACGAATCGCTGATGCTGGTGGAGTTCGAGCTTTCCATTCGCTATTTCGCTACCTTCGCGAGATTCTGTTTGAAAATCTCCAATATGCACTCACGATCTAATCACCATCATATCTCACGATAACGGCGTTACGTCAACCTTAACAATCACGTCTGCATTAAAAGGTACAAAAGCATCGATACTGCGGATTGAAGTTCTCGAAATATGTAGGACATGTTGCTCGTCGCACAATCTCCGTGGCATACATGTTTTCGGACGTTGCTTCTATTTACCGAAAATGGTGCGAGAGTGACAATCTGCCGGAGAAGGCGGAGCACAACGCCATGCCCACCTTTATTGCACAGAGGTCGGGCAGGGTGTTTGGAATTACGTGTTGCGACGTTGTGTGAGGCAAATTTTTACAGATCACTCGCATGAAACACGCGATTCATATGATATCTCTCGAAACTTTCGTCTCGAGTGTCGACTGGGCAGATTCCCCGGACTCCCCCCTCCGCCCCCCCCCTGGGAAACTTCGAGGGGGAGCTCAGCCCCCCCACCCCCCTTGGGGGTAAATGATCTGAAAACCGCAAGAGGGTCCATCAGCTCTGTTCCAGCAGCTCGGTGCCGCCTGGGTGATACGTCGCAGTGCACCCGATTTGACTATATAACTAGCGTCCGAATGCCGTCACGGGAGTCTGCTCTCTGGCTGTCTTTCGTGAGCACACCAGTACCCGTGCCAGCAGACAGAAAAAAAAAATACTGCAAGTACTTATTGGCTGCAGTCTTAAGAGCAGTTCCCAGATACAGCGCTTCGCTTTATAGCGCTAGAAAATAGCGCTCAAAATTTGGCGCTGTTTTTCCGGTTGCCGTTCTCACGTACTACCGAGCACAGAGCGCTATCCTGCTGCACTCACGGGTTATCTCGTTGCGACGTGATGCACCGGTACTACCGTGATTGTTTGCTGCCCGCGTCGGGTATCTGCAGCATCGACGCGGATGACGCTTTCGATGCTCTGATCGCGATACCGAACTATAGCAACCAAACAGCCATGAATTGGCAGAAGCTCGGGCAGATGAAACTCGTGGCCGTTTCACGTCGTCGTGCCCTTCCCGCCTTGCTGCTTCGAGTGATCGGAAACAAAACAAACCCCAGCTTCCGCGACGTCACGGCTTAGAGACGCTCACGATTGGTTAACACAGACTCAGCGCTCAATATAGCGCTAAAAAAGTTGACCGGGGCTCTGCTTCGAAAAGAGTGGTTTTATAGCGGTTCGCAGCAATGCGAGGAGGAGAATATGGCGAAATTTTCTAGCGCTATGTAGGAAAGCACTATATGTGGGAACTGGCCTTTATTCATTCGTGTGGTGCCACACGGCGATATTCGATGGCCTTCACTGCCTGACAGATGCTCCTTAATGAGATTGCCAAAAACTGATTCGCTAATGAAACGATTTCCTCTCGCTCCCATTGTCTGCACAACCGTAACGGTTTTCGTCTGGCGCCAAACCGCATTGTACCGTGCTGCAGAAAGTTAGTTCATAATCTGAGATTACACGAGTAGTATTTGAGGAAAGAAACGACGACGAAGTTGGAAGTGAATTCTCACAGACCATAGCGAAAGAACGCATGGCGGAGTATTGGTGTTTTAAAAAAGCAGAGTTGCTTTAAATTTTTAATTCATGCCTTGATTAGTAATGCGTTGTTTTCATCCGAATCCTTACATCCTTTTAATAAATCGCTGGATCGCGTTCTCTTAAGTCGTTAATGCTTGGTATCACAGCGTTGGCGCATTATGGTCATAGTTACCGCTGCGCCAGTGAAACATCAATTATTACCATCATCATCAGCACGACAGCGCCAAAACGGGTGCGCCGACATCATCCTGCTTAACGATTTTGGAAACTAACGCGCAAACATGGCCTCTGTGGGTACGGTCATTCGTCGCCCTAATATCGTTGGACGAAGGTGGGTGTCACTTAAACTCTGCCACCATCGCATAGGTATGAAGCATGTGTGCATCAGTCAGGTGGAGTAAATACTGGTCGAGGCAAAGTCAAAGCTGGTAGGAAATTTAAATACCCTAGCTGTCTTTCGTCATTTCTAATATGCTCAACGTATTGACGACTTGTTAGTTGAAATTTAGGGGCATTGCGACGCGCCATTGAATGAACACGAATAGCCGAACAATTTTACGCTGTGCGTAACAGGAACTAAAATATACACCGCGTGGGCTGACCTTGCTTTCTTCGTGAACAAACCTCAACGTTGGTACAACGTGAGGCAATGTGTCCACTAGATGCCAAGCAACTGCTGGGTCCATTGACGGCATGCTGCCTGTGCTAGTTAGTGCAGTAAAATCACCATCTTTACAGGTCTGGAAGGAGAGCGAAGATATTTACCAAGCTGTCACTGCAAAGGGCTACAATACATCAAGGACCTCGGAGTGTCTATTCGACTGTGGCAACACAAGAATCAGAGACATCGAACACACTGACTACCACTTTAAAGCTCACTCTGCATTTGATGGCAGACCTTCCTCGAAAACAAAAGTGAGTAGTAACAAATTTATGCACGATCCATTTAAGTGACTAATTATCAGAGATGGCCAGTAGTTAACTACATGTAGTTAAACTATAGTTAAAAAGTTATTAACTATTTGCAGAAATGTAGTGGCAACTACTAGTTTAACTACTATTTCGAGTAGTTAACTTCAGTAGTGAGGTTACTGCAGGCGCCAACTACTTCCGATTTTGTCACCTTTATCGCTTCTTGTGATTCATATTAGGTTGTCCAAGAACACCATAGGATGGGATTGGTGTTGATGGACAGCGTTACGTTGTTATAACTACCTCCCCTGAAAAGTAGTTGAACTACTAGTTAAACTACTCCATCGCGATGCAGTTAGTGGTTATAGTTAAACTACTGTAGAAGTAGTTAGTGGCCATCACTGCTCATTATGTTTCGTGCTGAGTATCGAAAGTTATCCGTGGCTATGTACACACTGCTTCCGCGCAGAGAAGAAACAAAGCAGCAACGGAGTACTTCGAGTAAATTACGCCAGCGGCGTTGAGAAATATTATGTAATGTATGGGGGAGATATGAAGAATGTTACCTCAAAATATTTTATAGTTCGTACTCGGTGGGTACGCGGATGACACACATTTCGCTTCTAGTTTATTGTCTGTTTGTGCCCTTAACAGCCTGTCTTAGTGAACCGGATGTGCAGAAATCAACGACTACAAAATTATGATAAGCCAATCACTTTATTCCTTCCAAGTTGATGACGTCACTTTACTCATCTTTGATTTGACAGCCTAATTGAACATATCGTCTCGGAGTTGTCGGGACCTCCTAATACTCCCTAATATCAAGCCTTGCAAGCCACCTGCTAAAGAATGAAATAGGGGTAACCGAAGCGTAGTTACCCTTATTATTATTACACTTTTCATAATGAAGATTGAGTATTTCAGTTCAGTAAAACTTACTAAAACTAAATGAAATAAGAATAAAGTTTAATCAGAAGGGATTTTAAAAGGCGAATGACAGGCCGGGCGATGTGAAACCTGAACATAATCTCGTCTGTGGAGCCGGTCTTCTTAAGCCTAAATCGGGACTGCTCAGGCGCGGACGATGAGTGAGTTGACCTCCCGGGTCTGCAAATGCGACAGCGACACCTACATCTAATGTCGACGTTGTTGTCCTCCTTATTTCTGTCTTCGAAAGGGTGTGTAGTATAACTTGTCCTAATTGTCTTTCTGCGATACCCGACATTAGAGGTGAAAACAGCAAATGCCCGAATGTGATTTTAGCGAAGTCGTCAAGCTACTTTTTTATATAAGTTTTAACAACGTTTTAACAACGTTTTAACAACGTTTTAACAACGTTTTAGCAACGTTTTAGCAACGTTTTAACACGTAATACGTGAGCAAGTTCCGTACAACGTCCGATGCCTTCTACATACACAAAATATTCGAACGCGCGAACGAACACCCTCCTGTGCGTAATTCCTCTGTGGCCTTTCAAGAGGACGATGTTTTCACAGCATACGTAATCTACATCCACTGAACTCCTCAATAACCATTTCCAGACCCTACGCGGATATTTGTGATAACAGAGTAGAATAACTCGCAACGCCTTATAATTACACATTGGGTATACAACAAAGACAACAACGAAAATAAAAACGTGTGTTCCATTGGCGTAGAGAAGCGATGTCAGACCCACGCATTACTAATCGCACGAGCGTCGCGTGTAGTGTCTCCTGGAAACTGTGTTACGTATAGCGTTAACGCAGTCAAGGACAACTAATAACAATGGTTCTACCATTTCAGGAAAATATATGCATTTACGGTGAATGCGTCGACAAGACCGTGCTGGACTGGATAAAGCCCGAAGAGATGCCTTGAGGATCGTCCACTTCCAAGATGCGTAACACACTGCACTTCATTGCTATTGGATGGTGCTGGTGGTAACTGCACACTACAAACACATCATGTGGACACAATTTTCGTTCCCTAAACATTTATAAGAACGCATAAACGCCACAACTGAACTTAATCATCCTGAAATTAAAAAAAAATTCTACACTAGTTTACTTTCGTCCTGGATGGTGATATGATGCTAGTTTGGTGTTACACGTACGGTTCTTCACCCCTTTCGAAAAAAAATTAACAAAATACGGGATTTATATGGGACCAACACGTACAGCTTGGGACAAAAGTTTACGGAACACCGGGGTGTCACATTTCTCCAATGGAGCGACAACCTAGCAACAAAAACGAGTGGACATACATACTGAGAGATGGATCGAATAGCCCGCCACCCGTTTTCTATTCGATCGCTTCGTGACAGCTAGCAGGGAAGCGCTCCGATGAAGAAATACGCAGGTGTCGTGTTCCGTAAACTTTTGTCCCAAGCTGTACAAGAATATTGCACATGGAGCTTATGGGTCACCTGCGTATACACGTTTATATTATATGGGTACCCATATGGCCCGTATGACCCATACAGGAGTCTCCATATCCAATAATCCCGTTTAAACGTGAATCCATACAATTCCCATGTGGCCCATATCTCCATATGAGTATATGGGCCACATCAGAATTATGCGACCGCTTATACGGGAACCATGGAGCATAACGTTATGTACCTCGTGGAAGTAGCCGTTCCTCTTGTGGCTGTCGTATGCGAATGTGGACGAAAGTTGTACAGGGCGAATCCATTGACATCCAGTGGAATCCAAAATACATCTATAATCTAAAGCACCAAAGGGCATCGTAGTGGCGAAAGCAGGAAACTTGTCTCGGTCATCTAATTTATTTGGTTTCTATACATTGGCTGTGAAAGCTACCACTGCCATGAAGCAGCTAGATGATAAAGTTGTATGCGTGAAATTTATGTCCCATCTGTTCTGCACTAAACACAAGTCAGAAAAGAGCGTCGCAACTACCTTGAGCTCAATCTATTTGATCTCCTTCAACATCTCCGCGATGTATGTGTTCGTTTTACCAAGTCGGGTGCTTTCTGTATGTTCATCGAAACGAATCTGTCAAAGGTATCTGAATTCATACATTCCACGTTAGTAACGGATCCACTGTAGTATCACATATGACATCGTCGCCCTCAGCTTATGTGATGATCCCGGTTAATCAGTAGGGTAGCCAACACACTAAGCTGACTGATTGACTATTAGGTGATAGGAATCAACAGGGTAATAATTCAGCTGAAGAGATAATGTTAGAAAGCTACACGCTCACGTACAGAGCGAGCAATACGTAATGAACTACGAAGGATGTTCAAGACAAACCAGGACTTTCTCCTCATTTTCACACGCGACTAGCCTCCGCATTCACCAAGTGGTGGTCCAAAGTTTGTGCAAAACAGAAGACACGTGCTGGACAAGATGGCCGACAACTACGTGAGCGCGCACATCTAACAGCGAACTGTCATGAAATTTATCGTGAATGAAGGCGTAAAGTCATCTAAAATTCACAGAAGACTCCAGGCTCAGTATGGCCACCATACACTTAGCCGCAGCAGAGCATTTGAGTGGTGCAAACGGTTCCGAGACAGCCGTGCATCAGTGCAGCAGCATCCCGGCCGGGGTGGGTCAGAGCCCAGTGTCAGAGTTCCTGAGAACATCCAACTTGTGGAGCGCATGATCCTCATGAACGGACGGAGGGATAACACGTCTCGGACTGCTCGAAACACGGACTTTTCTGTTGGAACGTTAAACACTATCATTCATGAACACCTCCAGTTTCGGAAAGTTAGTGCCCGTTGGGTCACGAGGCAGCTCCCCGTGTTTGACCAGCAGAGAGGACTGGAAATCTCCCAAGAGCTAAGGCACAATTTCGACACTGAAGGACAGCCGTTCCTCGATAGGATCATCACGTGCGATGAAAGGTGGGTGCACCATTTCACTCCAAACAGTGGAACCTTCCGGACTCGCCAACTCCCAAGAAGTTCTGAAGCACCCCGTCTGCAGGTAAGGTCATGACCCCGGTTTTTTGGAACAAGGTCTGCGTTGCTCATGTTGATTTTCTGCCCAGTGGTACCACCATCAATAATGAATAATATTACTGCCGGGTTCTCAGGAATGTGCATATGGCGCTGAAGCAAAAGCGGCCGGGCCTCATCACTAAACGAATCCTCCTCCTACAGGACAATGCACGCACGCATACCGCGCATCTCGCGACGCGCACCTTGCAGGAACTTGGCTGGGAGTTGCTGCCACATCCCCCTTACAGTCCAGACCTCCAGTCCAGTTACAGACCATTAGGGGATTGTAATCGTCGCACCATTCATGATAGCCCGACAGTATCTGCGGAAGCTGTTACAAAAGCCTCCCTTGATTCCCTTCTCGTTTCGTACACCTCCTGATCGCTCATCAGTTCGAGTTGGACATTGGTGAGCTTCACAGCGCTGCTCCATGCGAAGATGACGAGGAACACGGTACATAGGATATCCAACCCCATCTGCCTCTAGCGCAATCTACCTGTAATACAGCACGACCTTACACAGCTAACAGTACGTCAGTGACTGACGTCACGTAGAGATACGTCTAGGTGCAGAGGTCCTTACATTCGAACAATTCGGAAATGTCGGGGGCGCACTGATAGTCCGCGTCCGTGATCTATTGGTCGTCAGGTCGCTTTTGAAACCTTCCATTGGCGTAGTGCGGCAAGTTGTGAAACGCTGGAAAAACGGTCAATGAAGGTGTACGGATAAATGCCCTGACTGAGGAGGCGGCGGAAACAGACGCCAAGCATTTGACGGCTGCAATGCAACGCTCTCTAGCTGCCGCCGGCGAGCAGCACTTCCACTGGGTAGACAAGTCGAGGTTGAAAAATAGCGTGGTATCGCAGAAATGGAGATCACCAATGTTGAACCCTACTATCTTTTTCAACCTCGAAGCTAAGATCCACGGTTCACCGCCCCGCACAGTTGGAATGTGCCCGTGGCGCAGAAGGGAGCTCAAATTGTATTGCAGGTTGCGCACGGACACGACGAGTTCTTCGGTGTTACAGCACGTAGGGTTACACATGTCATAAGGCGTCGCAGCAAAAATCGAGGGGCCGGCTTCTACGAAATGTGTGTGGCGGTGGTGCGACGCCTTCCGCGTGTGCTGGTTAAATTCAATCCTGCAACAAATCCAGCCTGCAGCCATTCTAGGCAGTGGACCTGCAAGGCTTCCTCCACAATACCGCAAATAAATTTGTGAACATCAGAGAACTGATGTTCTGAGGCTCGAACAACATAGAAGGGACAAATACAAACAAGGTCTCAAATTGCGTATGAAATTAAGGTTAGCCAGCCGTAGGACTCGAACCCACATCTTCTGGATTACCGGTCCAGGGCTCTACCAATTGAGCTAAGCTAACCCGCGTCGATCCCGTCGTATGAATGTGTGTATGAGTGAGCAAAAATGTATCAGCGAAAGGAGGATGAGCGAGAGAGAGTGGCTATTTTGTCCCTTCAGATGGGACGCACCCCGAAAGTCGCTGGGGGGGGGGGGGGGGCGTGTTAGCTTAGCTCAAATGATAGAGACCTGGACCGGTAATCCAGAAGATGTGGGTTCGTCCTACTGCTGGCTAACCTTTTCAGCGACTTTCATCTTTCATCGTTAGATTCGTGAAGTTCTTCGTATATTCGTCTTTCGAGTATATCCCTCCGTTGAATAGTGACAGTTGAAGGTGGGGTAGCAACAGTGAGATTCGAATGATGGCGTTATTGAAGCTTGTGTTTTGGTCTCCCCCCTTGTGTTGCTTAGCCTCAGCTCCTACTGCTATATCCCTTCTTGGCGCGGTCTGTAATCGATTCCAATTCTCCTCCATGCGTGCTTATATCACTGATTAATGTGATTACCATGTATTCGGGAATGCTCTGGCTAATCTGCTAGGTTTTCAAAGCGTTTTTTTTTTCTCATATCCCTTCCGCATGTAATACCTTATGGACCCTTGTGGTGCCTTCATAAATATAAAAATTAACATGAACGTAAGATCTGCCCCGGGTGTGACGACAAAAGAGCTGAGGTCCAGAAGGGCGGAAGAGTGGTACTGGCTCAGAGAGCGACCCGCAAAAACGCTTGTTACGTGCCCCTACCAGGCTCACTGAGAGCCGCTGTCCAGCAGGGGGCAATAGCTGACATATTTTGCAAAATTCTGCTCATGTATAGCGTCCATGCCTCTGTTTTTTAATTTCATCTCCTGGCTGGAGCCGTCGATTATAGTATCCTTGTGCTGTTTTTTTTTTCCTGTATTTTATTGTAATCTGTTAAATATTCTGTTCTGTTTTGTTCTGGTTATTACCTTTTTGTATTATATTATGCGTATTATTCTGTATTTTATATCTGTACAACAAAGAAACCAAAGGGGGAAAAATTGCACTAAGGCACCTGAGGCACAACAGGTATAACATATGTGCCATTTGCAAACAGAAGATATTTTTCTACTTTCAGTTGATAGAGAATTTAGTTTAATGTCTCGAAATAATTGATGACATACTGGTTTTACCACGGTTGTGTGACCAACAATGCATCCGCACGACAATAAAGCTGAGAGTAAGCTCGCATTTTCGCTGCTGCGTGACCAAGGGTCTTCGGACAATGGACATAGGTGAGGTTCCCCGTGACGTAAACCTCATTGTTTGATGCGTAGAGTGCATGGCGGAGAAAGAATGCCACAGACCAAACCAGCTGGCCACAACGACTCATGGCGAAAGACAATGCGTCAAGGAAACGTGGCAAGAACATACAGAAACAGGCTCTGGAAGCAATTAAACCGTGTCTGAAGACATTCTGTTGACGTACTTCACCTCTGATATAACGGATTTCAATTCTGAGCCACTCTGCTGCACTTACAAAAGGGCCATAACGTGTCTCACTTTCATTAATCCTCTCCATTGTATTGTAATGCAGCGCTTGTAGATATTGACCTTGAAGGCAGCCAGTCATTGCAGAGAGACGAGACTATCTGGAAGATGAAGTTGGGAGCCTATGCACTTTGCTTATTTTTTTGCTGTTGCTTCCCACAAGTATCGTGTCGTTAAGTATGTAGAGCTTGCTTTGCGAAAGACACTGAGCGGTAAACTCTTATGATATTTTCTGTTCGTTTTATAAAAGCTTAGTGTCAAGCAGCAGTTTCAGAAATAAATTGATGGTGATCAAATGCCCCCATGCAGTTTTAGGAAAAGTATATATCTATATTTAGTTATCTAAAGTATATATTTAGGAAAAGTAATATAAGGTCGGATACGATTTCAGACTCAGTGTGGCATGTCGGCAGAAAATTTCATTGAGATACTTAGGATATACCTAGATGCAACTTACATTAGTGACGACCAACATTTCTACATCCAGAAAGGGGGCGTATGCATAGGATCATGTGTGACAGCAATTCTTAGTGACATCTTTCTATCATATGTTGACCACACGCTGTATGATGCCTTGTCGTCTCCTGGGGTTGTGAGAGTGTTCAGATATGTAGATGACTATTTGGTGTGGTATCGCAAGAAGGACATCAGTGTTGCTATGTCGGATGAATAAAAGTGCATTGTTGGGATGTTCCATGAGTTTGGGGGAGGCCTTTCTTTCACTAGTGAGGTACCAGTCGACGGATATTTGCGTTTCCTTGATATCTGGATACACTTTGAAGGTTAACATGTATGTTGGTGTTATGCTCCCAGAAGCAAGAAAGGGCTAGTACCATTCCACTCATCTCATTCAAATATTGTAAAAAGAGCTGTCTTGAGTAACTGCTTGAATAGTGCCTTGCGCAAGTCCTGCTTCCACCGTGTAAAAAAAGAGGCATATGATTCACAGATTGATCGAGCGCGAAATGCTGGGTATCCATATGAACTCATATTCAATGTGAGTGAGACGTTGCTAAAGACCATCATGGGAGGGAAGGCTCCGGCGAAGAACAGACTTGTAAGGGTACCGGTTGTCACTCCTTATATGCATAAATTGTCCCATAATTTAAAGAAACTTGCAAATAGGCATTCTATTCCTATGGGACTCTCTGCTCGAGAAAAATTAGGGAGATTGTGTAATATGACTGGCCATAGAAGGAATGTCGGTCATTGTGACATAAAACACCAAAAGATATTTGTTCCATGTAAGGCAAATGTGGTGTATGAGATACCGCTGACCTGCGGTAAATCATACATTGGCCAGACGGGGCGATGTTTAAACATTAGGCTAAGGGAGCATGCTGCAACCCTGAGGGGTACCCCGTCCGGTCACTTGTCGGTGCATTGTAACACGTGTGGCTGTTCTCCAAGATTCCCGGAGGCGAGGATAGAAGGTCGTTCTTGTGATCAGCGTACCAGAGAAATAATAGAGGCATTTGTCTGCTTCTATCACTCTGTTTGATAATGAAGTCAAATTCCTAAAAACGTGGGACAAGAAAAAAGGATGACGAGTGTGTGGATGACACATTAACCTTCTGAGTGTCATATTTAAAGTGTCTTCTCATGCCTGATGGATCTGTCACACCGGCGTGAGTGCGAGTAAGCTGCCTTGGTGGACCAGTGTGTGTTTGATGGCTGCTTCTGATGGGCTTGAACGCGAGGGTACTCTACAATCTTCGTTCGCCTTGTGCAGACCGAGGTGCGGGTGCAGGAAAGTCGTGTTTATTCGTAAAAGACGTGGCTGTGGCACTACCACCCCTGGGAGCGTCAGATGGAAGTCGTAATATCCGATCTTGATGTCGCTTTGTGGCGGCGGTCTTCACGGGACATAAAGAGAACGATGCAGGATGGTCGGATATATAGTCAGCATACGTTGGCCCTTCATTATTGTTACAGTCTGACCGGCGGTGAGGCGCAGCGCATATGCCACACCTAGTAGCACGCACCTCGGCAGTTTCGAGCAATATGACCAAATCGTTGGAAGTTATAGCACTGCATCGGGCCTTGTATGCATTCGTGAACGATGAAGGTCTGACATCCGAGGGCAATTCGGTGTGGAATTAGGGATTGCGGGTTGAAAAGTTGGCATCACGCTGCGTAACGTGGTGAACACACCTCCGCCATCTTCTGCATAGGTGGGGAAGTTACTTTTATTTTGTAGTGCACTACCGTTACTCACTACTTTTTCGAAAAGTAACGCGTTACGTTATTCGTTACTGTTGCGGTAGTAGGTAACGCGTTACTAACGCCGTTACTTCTGATAAGTAATGCCGTTACTTTTGCATTACTTCACCAGTTGTCCTTATAATATGTACCATTTTTGGTTGAGTCACATAAGTGCATTCCGCAAATCAATACAAGCAATGTTGGGCACAAACAAAGTTCACGCATGAATACAACTTATACATGTACGATTTATTGCAACGCAGAAGTAGTTGATGTTCAAAATTTTCATCGGTTAGCTTCGCAAGATGGGCTGAGAGGACGCCTAATGACCAGCGAGTGCTCCTTGTCAAGGTTGATAGAGACAGTGACCTTTCATCTCATACAGTACAAATCCAAACAGCCAATTTCTTGGTACTTTGTTACTTGTTCAGAGGGTAGAGGCTATTTTTCTGCCGCTTTTGCCCCATTCGTCCGAAAAATACCAGAGGGAGTGAAAAACACAGGTGGTAAACAAAGGTGACACATCAACCAGGGTAGGTCAACAACCCTTCTTTTGCGTTCTTCGTGGTTGCCGATGTGACCTTCTTGTCATTGTTGAAGATGAATAGAAAAAATCGGGGATTTTCCCGGATTCTGCAGGCACGGTCCTCGCTCAAGCTTTCAAGTTCCCGAACACGCAGTAACGCATAACGCCGTTACGCGTTAGTTGTTAAAATGTAATGACTTTACTTCACTCATTACTTTTCTCCCAAATGTAATGCGTTACCATATTTCACTACTCGAATGTAACGCGTTACCGGTAACGCACTACTTTGTAACGCGTTACTCCCCACCTATGATCTTCTGTCATGGAATGCCGAACCTGTCGAATTGCAGATATAGCTCCTGCGTCTTTCAGGTAGAGCACGAGATCGTCATTCGTGTACTCTTTGGGTACAGCATGAATCTTGCCCATATTTCTGGCGTACGATTGAGCTACTCACCGTAACACGGGGATTCCCGCTAAACACTTAGCTGACAAAAAGGTTGCAGGTAGCCGCTTGAGACTGTATCAGGGTCGTTGAGTTGCCACTCCGGAGTTGGAATGGTTACGGAATCATTCCAGATTTAGCAGAGCCCGGAATGGAATGGAATGACAGAAACTGAAACTGTTCTAGGAATGAGAATGGAATGGTCTGGATGCCCCGGTGGCAGTTTTGGTTTCAACGTGCTGGTTTCTGCCCTCGCACCCTTTGCACAACACCTGCACACGGCCAAGAATGAAATAACCTTGTCCTTGTGCTTTTTCTGTGCTTGATAATGTCAATCTCCTCTAGCATTGCTGGACTTGCCGGCATGGTTACCGGTCCTTTTCTTTTATTGACGGAATTAATGGAATGGAATTGGATTGCCAAGCCATTCCAGGAGTGGGAACTGACCATACCTTTTCATTCCGAGGAATGGAATTGGAACGGAATGGGACACCCCATTCCGCAACCCTGGAATGGATGGAGACGAAGAGAGAACCACCTCGGTGGTAAAGGTCGTGCATACTCTTTTGTTGAGCTAGCAGGCGTACCTCGCTAGCCACTACATTAGGATTGACCTTCCTAGTAGTAGTCGCTAGTTGCTGGCCGAAACGGTGTGGGAATACCACCGGTTCGGTTCTTCCTGTAGGAATTCCAATGTGTGCGACGAGGAACACTCCTGGCCGACCTCTGTATCTGATAGGTTGATTAAGGAGGCGACTAAAACCATTGCCACTACTCTCCGCAACCAAGTCATGAAGTACTCGGAAATTATCTGCGCCCATTGCCCGTGCGCACTGTACGAAAGCATTCTCGCTATTGGGGTTCAAGTCTCCAGAGTAATGCCTCCAGAGTATGAGTACCGCGGTACGATTTTTTTTTGTGTCGGATACAACACTGTCCCTTGCGTCCTAGGTATAAAATAACCGTACCCTTGCGACCGCAGCCATTCCGCTGGGAGGAAGTGTTGGCTTTCCGGTACGGATGCTGACATACCACACACTTCATTATTGCTTCGATAACTACCATTAATTAGGCTTCATTTCCTTGGAGCGACCTCCGAAGCAGGATGTGCGATATAAGTGTGCAAGACATAGATTACAACGTCCGTGCCCTTTCGATAGACTTTAAACCCAAGTTATAGCAATGAACGGAACGAAATATCTTCCCACTTCCGTGAAATAATGAGCAAAGTCCAAGAGATTCGACATCGAAAGTGCGGATGTATGTGCACGTTGTGGCGATCCTATTCTTCACGCCGAGCTCCCTTAGTTTCGCATAGCGTGCGTCATACTTGATACTTCCTGACTTAACGCCGCGACACAAGTATGACCGTAAGTAGGCGCTGGTAAATATGCACCGAAAACTCAAGTATGCACTAAATATATGGTCGATTCCATCTCAACTCAGGCAGGGTGGCCCGGACACCACCCCCGATTTCCTTTGACATATATGTTGTACCGCAACACGCATACGCAAAGCAGCAATAAATATTTTTGCTCTATATGTTGTGGTCCGCCAGAAAAAAAAAAAAGGAAAAATCGGAAGAAATTCACTCAGCGGCGGAGCTTTCTGATGGAGCGACTTTGACATTTTATTCCTCGCCGTTTGACGGTCCCAAACCAAACTATAGATTTTTTGGGGGGCAATATGTCGGGTAGAACAGCCTTTAGCCTGCGCAAACAGCGCGGGTCAATTCTGTTTTGATCTTCAATTAAAAATCGTCAAAGCTGGCATAAAATTCAGATTTTTGTCATATTTGTCTTTGCGTTGTACTACTCCTATACATGCCATCGAGATATATGAAATACCCGCGTGTAGGTCGACAGGACACAAGTTTGAACAATTCGGCTTAGAGAGCGCCGGAACTTCAGTCATAGTATTGAATAATGCCATGATGCATTCCCAGGCCAAAATATAGTGCATTCCCAGGCAAAAATCTGGAGTGGAGTGGTTCATTGGACAGGTACCAATATTATCGGTGCCGCGTGCTCGTTAAATTGATGTGAAATTTGTATGTCTGTACATTGCACCCTTTCGGCAAGGCGCTGTAGAGTACTGCTATGCTCTGAAAACTTGGGTTTTTTGGGCTCTCGTTTCTCAAACACACCTCCTCCGATTTAAGTCATATTTTGTAGTTATATATCCCATGCTATGGCCTACATGCGTCCGTAAATTGGAAGGTTTCCAACTCGAGATAGCGCGCAACAAACGGTGTGTGCGGACGCGCGTCTCTCCAATCGTATTGGGCGGAAGAGACGACGAACGCCCTTATAAAAGCCACGAACGCTGTTCGATAGTAACTCTTCACCATCGACGACTGGTAAGTGTCTTTTCATGTTTCAACTGGTCCTGACCCAGGCGGCTTTTACAAAAAAGAAAAAGAGGAACCCACGGTATATCAGTCAAGGAAGGATGCTCTAGAGGTCACGTCGTTGGAAATCTGACTTCTTCAACTCCCTTCAAGAGATCCGTGAACCTCACGAAGAGTGCCAATGTTTCGGTTAAGGCTTAACATTAAGGCGACACATTGACACTCTTCGTGAGGTTCACGGATCTCAACATTGTTCGATTACCCAAGTCAACCATGCAGGTTGAAATATTTACTCAACCTCCCCGTGGCTGTAAATGTGGTTTCTATGGCGGAAGCACGAGAACTTTTTTCGACTTTATTCCTACACGATGACAATCCGGTTATCTCGTAGTGTGTCCCGTTTGGCGTCGTCTTTCAACCTGTATATAACTGTAGTTAAAAAGAAAAAGAAACTCTGTTGGCAGTTAGCTGGGACACATTGTATACTTAGAGAATTGTAACTACGATAATATTGTGTTAATACCTAATCCTAAACACATTCAGCCAAATGTAGTTACTATCCAAGATATTACCCAAGAAACATTAGATAGATTTCGCTCACAGTTGTCGTATGTAGACTAGCACTTTCTATTCACATATGGGAATGTGGATGATGCATATATTGCCCTTCTTCCTGTAGTTAAAGAAATTTATGAAGCTTCTTTCCCGACGCAAAAGGTGCAGAACGCTAAGCGTGCAAGGAAGCCGTGAATGACGGCTAATTTATTAGCGCATATGCACATCTGAAAAAATATTGAACAACACATGCTTACCTTAGTGGTTTTCTTTAACTTAAGTAAGGCCTTCGACTACATCAATCACAACATTCTTCTTGTAAAATTGTTTTCACGTGGAATCAGAGGTACGGCACTACACCTCATTGCCTCCTACTTATAGGCAGCAGAAAACAGCATAGATTGAGACGTTACCCATCAAAGAGAACTCGTTACTAGTTAAGTTACCGTGTGAAAAATGGAACTAAGTTAATAATGAAGTTCTTCATACTGAAATGTAACTCGCAGCGTTGTATCCGTACTTAGGCACAGAAACCATTGTCATACGGAATGACTTTACTCCACAGCCAACAAAACGTACACTGACAGCGAGCGGGTCTGGCAAGCGAACACCCAAGCAGCACAATGTACTGAAAGTCGAGTGCAGTAGGGGTGGCCGGGTAGGTGGAAAACCTTGAACAGACTCGTGATACTCGAGAACATTGATAAGACATATACCGTCCACCCCTGTTGCACTCGACTTTCAGTACATTTTGCTGCTTGGGCAATGTCTGCTTATCTGTCCGCCTTTATCTCGTTCGCCGCCGGAACCAACCAATGGGAGTGGAAGTAAACAAGAGCACACGCGCGTCAAGGCTATCCCTGATAACATAGGAACCACACCTTCTTAGACCACAACACGCAGTTACGGAGTTACTTAAAAAAGAACGAGTTACTTCCAAGTTACTTCGGACAGAAAATAGCAGTACACAGATGCAGCGCACGTGAGCAGTTGAGTTCGACCTTGAGTTGCCTGCTGAGGAGGGCAACACGCTTATATTGTTTTCGTTGATTTCCAACAATTCGAACGCTTTGCATCTGATTCCGTGTAGGCGCAACAATGGTTCAGCTTCATTTCAATGGCAGCGGTTCTTAGTTCCTGAATAGAATACTGTCATTGATTGAATGTCACGTTCTGTGGCATAAAATGCCATGGAAGAACCGGAGGGAAAGCAAGAAAATAAGCGGACGTGAGTGAAAGGCGAATTAAAAGTAAGTTGGAACTTAGCTTAAGTTACTTTGGAAAAAGTTACCTGAAAAAGAAACGAGTTTACTCTGAAAGTTACCAGGCGCAGAAGTACCGAGTTAAGTTACAAGTTAGCAAAAAAAAAAGGAAATTAGTTACAGTACTTCACGAGCGACTTGTAAGGAGTTACCTCGATCTCTGAAAAACAGTTTGTTCATCTAAAATCGGGAATGTCCACTGAACTGTCTATACGTGCGGGCGTTCCACAGGGGAGCATTCTCCGGTCACTGCTGTTTATTTTATACATTAATGACATAGCCAAAATTGACACAAATGCTCTGTTCATAATATATGCAGAAGACACTACTGTAACAATATCACCATCGGACGAGAGAAACTTAGTAAACCGCGGAAATGTTGTTCTTGAAAAAAGCAGAGTTTGGACAGGAAATAATTGCTTGCAAGTAAACACTACATCAAAAACGAAAGAATAGTTTTTAGGTAAAAAAATAAGAGCTTGTCAACCGTTTGACCTTTGCGTTTTGTAAACATGCATATAGAATACACGAACAGGGCGAAATCATTGGGTGCTATATTTTCATGGAACCACCATATTCATGTTTTTAAGGGGGAAATTGTGCAAAGTGTATGGTGCTCTAAGTAAGTGCAGGTACATTCTCCCCGCAAATTGAAAAGAGTTTTGCGCACAATTGCAGGATTAGGATACAGAGGCTATGCCGAATTTTTGTTTCATAAATGTGAAAGTCTAAAGATTGGTGCCCTATATCAATACCGCTTGTTGCAGTTTTGCATGAAAATTGTGAAAGGAGAAAATCCACACCTCACCCTTTCTTCTTTGGAGAGGATACGAGCACATATTCCCCTCGGTAGTCTTCAATCTATTACCTATCGGACACCCAGCTTACTAAATGATTTGTATTCTAGAAACCTAAACATTTTCTGTCTCACACACAGAAATATAATCGATAGATATTATCGATCATAGATATATATCGACAGCAGTAATTCTGAAAGCTTCGTTCAGTCGTCGTTACTCACAAACCCAAAATCGTTTTGGAAGTACGTAAGCGACCGGGTCTCCCCTCCATCAAATTCAATCACGCTCAAGCAGGGCGGGTGCCTTCTCACGGAACCCTCTGTTGTAGCTGAAAACTTCGCCGGATTTTTCTCTTCCGTTTTCACACCAGTCACAATAAGGAACAGATGCTTTACATCATGTGTTAATGCTTTAATATCCACATTAGTCGATTTAAAATAGACGAATCTTGATGTTAAACGTGCCATCTTGGAGCTGAAATCGAACACTTCAGCTGCCTTTGAACGCATTTCCAATTTCATTTTAAAAGGGTGTGAGCCAGGGTTTACCCCTATAATTGCTGCTCTGTTTAACATGTCGTTCAACACTTCGACTTTCTCTTCATGCTGGAAAAAAAGCCATTGATGTTCCCATCCATAAAGGTGGTGCGCCAGCTGAGGTGTGCAATTACAGGCCCATCTCCTTGTTATCTTGTTTCTCTAAGATATTTGAGAAAATGATGTTCACACGTTTCTGTCTGATTAGTAGGTCTCTTGAAACTAATCTTGCGACATATATTAACACTTCTTAGCTTGCACATTAAAAACCATAAGCAGGGTGGTTCTGTGTATTTTGATCTATCTAGGGCCTTTGGCTCTATATTAATCATGAATTATTAATCAAAAAGTTGTCAGTATATGCAACATGCTGACGACATTACGTTATTTCGAGTCGTTGATAAGAGACAGGACTGTATCGCTCTGCAAGATAACATTTCACGGATCCATCGTCGGTGCTCAAACAATTTGCTTAACTTAAACATTTCTAAAACAGCCGTCAACTCTTTCACTTGAAAGCCGCATCCATGTCATTATATCGTACTTACTTCCTCGACTCTGTTCATATTAAACGTGAATCGTCCGTTAAAGACGTGTGCCTTTCTTGACAGCACAACTGCGTTACGCACATAACTCAGTTGTGCACAGGGTTCGCCGAATGGACCCAGTTTAAAAAAACCCACCCGGTTTTTTTTGGGTCCACCCGGGCTGAAAAACCCAATAAAGCCCACACGCGGGTGAAATACAGAAACGAAGGAAAAAAAAGAAAAGAAGGAAAAGGGACGACTGCTTCGGAGATTCCTTTACCGTAAATTCTACAGCGGCAAACAATTATTTCTTCCAGAAGCATGAAAAATAGGTGGAGAACGGTTGTTGCGTGTCCCAGCCCCAGCACCCGAAAAACCCGAAAAAACCCACTGGGGCGGGCTTTTTTAAAAAAAAACGGGTTTTTCCGAACCCTGGTTGTGCACCTCTGCGATGCGTAAACTCGGCATCATCATCGCGGATCACTAAAAACGTTCGGGATTCATCTTGTTTCTTCCGCTTATTATTTTCCACTGTACTCTCCCTTCTTGAATTTGCATCACTGGCCTGGAACCGCCTAAATATATCACTCAGACCGCTGAAATAGAAAACGTTCAGCGACGCTTCATCTCTGTTTTTCATGTTCGTGATCTTGTTCGTCAACTTCAGAGCGCCCCATCTCGTTTTTTACCTTCACTCTTTTGCAAAGCTTCATCCAGTCAACCGTTTACGACTAATCTTGAACTCCGCGTTATAACATTATGACATTCAATTTTGCTCCTTCTCATGAGTTTATTACAAGTATTAGTGCCATTGTTTCTGTTTAACTTCGTTTGTTTCACTCTTAACTTTATCGTCTTTTTGTCTATTTGAGTGTCTTTGTTTTTCATGTATAACATTTTGTGGTGCACCAATGAGAAGACCCTAGTGGTTGTTTTTGGGCACCTAAACAAAAATAAAGTTATTATTATTATAAAGAAGCTTTTTTGGTTCCATAGTTCGGTTTTGAGCATGTTCTTTTTTTTTTTTTTTTGGTGTAGGCTGTGATATCTCACGTACGTGTATGCTGATTTGTCTTGCGCATTATTTATGCATATTATCTAAAACGCATGACTGCAAATTACTTGCATCGTTACTTGAGCTGTAGGGGATCCAGGACCTTGTCAAGGCTTTGGCTTTTGTGTCCTGGCCTCACCCCACACCCTGATTGTGAAGTAAATGTTATTTAAAATTAATACTTTTATCATTATTCATAAGGAACGGTTTGCTGACCTAAGGACTCCCCATTCATCATCTGACAATAAAGTAGTTGTTTGAAATTTAAGGGAGTCGGTTAAGGTCAAGAAAGCGATGGACCTAGCGTTAAACCACATGCAGGCTGATGTATCGACGTGCACAATATCACTTCCTCAAGGTTGATAAAGCGGCAGGTACAGAGGGCAGTCTAGTTCTCTCTCCTCGTGTTTTAACCACCTGTCTCTACCACCTCCTTAAGCTCTAGGAAGCGATTCATTTTTACAAGAAACGTGATGTTCGTTGCCCCAGAGACATAGAAACACTTCGACCCCAGAAGCTTAGATAATCGTAAACAGAGAGAATGGGGAAGTTTGTAATACCATCACTCAGACTTGTACGTATTTGGAGTATTGTATTTAAAATACTGTATTTTAAATACAATTTGCGGTATTTTGGTACTCTACTCAATACTTTTTGTTTTGTGTATTTGTACTCTATTTAAAATACATTTTATGGTATTTTCTACTCAATACTCTAATTACATATTTTGGATCTCCCTCTCAAACTTTCTGTGTCTCGTCTGTCCATTATCTTGCTTGTTCAGTGGAAATTTCCTGAGTTCTTCGGAATTGATCCGGACATTGGCCTTTCTTGGAAGTCTCCATTTATAGATCTTGGCCCGTGTGTACTAATCCTTTGCGAGTGAGGGTTCTATTATGTGTGCCCTGACGCGGTAACGCCGAATTCTGACCTCGCCGAGCAGGGACCTGCTAGAAGTTTGCTTTGTTCTGGGTCACATATACTTAGTGGAGTTACGTGGTGTCCCTTTGTCATCTTTTTGGGACTTTGTGTTTAGATGACTCCGATCACACAGGGACGGCTTGCGTAGTACGCGGGGTTTAGGTGATTCATGTCACATAGCGGCGACATGCCGCATTGACCAGTGACTGGTGACTTTTTGGTTCAAGGATAAATAGTATCTTAATTGTATTTTAAATACTTTTTGAAGTATTTCGTACTCTATCTTAATTACTTTAATTTTCATGTATTTATACTCTACCTTAATTGCATTCTAACGTCAGTATTTATTATCTTATCTTAAATACATTTGTGAGTATCTTGTACATGTCTGCCATCACTTTCCACCTCTCCCAGCAGGCTGCGAAGATAATCATCATGAAAGTGGCCATCATTATTCTGTTCGTTCTGGTCGCCTGGGGTGAGTATTCGCGACAGCCTTCGTGCTCGATGAGGTGCACTGTTTCTAACGACCCTCTGCGCAGGCGCTGTTTCCGAGGTGGAAGCATTGCAAAAGCGTCTCACCAAGGAAACATACCAGACTGGTGTCGAAGGTAAGGGCCTACACTGTAAACTTTTTCACACCTTTGAAGGTGTGCGCTATGCACGTTCAACCTGGTTGCGTAACATTGCATCTCCAGGATGATATTTTACAAATATTAGGAAAGCATTACTAAAGATCAAATGTCACTGCAAATCTTGCTTTCATTATGCTATTATGCTAGAATCTGTGCAGAAGAAAGCCCTTCGATTTATATATAATGCATATGGTCAGCACACACCTTCGACTTCACTCTATGCTAAATCTGGTTTGCCAACCTTGGCTCAACGAAGGAAAATTCGGCGTCTCAAGTTTTTGCACGATATAGTTAGCGGTACTAATGGGCTCAAGTTCTGCGATTACTTAACTTACAATTCGAGCCGATCCACAAGACTGAAACATAGTAAATTAATCCGTGAGTTTCGTTGCAATAAAGATGTGTTTAAATTTTCTTTTTTTCCTCGCACTGTACGAGAATGGAACAAATTGCCCTCTTGTCTTACACAAATTTCATCACCAACCCGGTTTTTACAAGGTCTTGTAGACTAACTTTCTTTGACTTCAGATGTTTAACACTTGACATTTCGCACTGTGTATAGCCGTATGTTGTATGCGTTGTATGTAGTGTACTCACCTCATCTGCCATGGCCATCAAGAGATGGCCGGCAGTATCTTTCAAATAAATAAATAAATTATGTCTTCGATATTGTCAGTACGTGCTAATGCATATATGCATCGCTACCGATAATCGAGCACGCGCAGGTGTCTACAATACTGTTGAACAATGTTAAGATGTTGCAAGACTGCATTTTTGGAGGACAGACAACGCTCGAGTAAAGAAATTTGTGCGAAACTGTGCTCCATTATGATGTTACCAAAATTACACCTAAAAAGGCGTGCGCCATGCACTTTATTACACCTTTAAAGGTGTGTAAACATTTAGAGTGTAGATACACGTCAAAGAGTATGAAAGCGATTTGGTTCACAATACGGCCAACGGGTACTGAAATGCTCCTTCAAAACAGTCGATATATTTAAAGCGTGCTTGAATTCTCACCTACACGGGTACCGGTAAGTACAGGGACGCGTCCAGACGGTCACATAGGGGGGGTGGGGGTGGGGGGACCGCTTCGTTGTCCAAGCGCGCAGCGGGAGAGGTAGGGGAAATAGAAAATACCAATGGTAATAAATGGGAGGTGCGGAAATGGAATCCGTGGGATTTTCCCTGATCTTCACAACATAGACAACATAGGTAGACGGCGGCGCAGTTGGTGATACATTTAAAGGGGTTGAGACAGATCACCCCAGGTTAGGCCAGATAAACGTAAAAAGCGGTTCTTTGCACCGACGTGAACATGTATTAAAAATTTCACAGCGAAGGGGGGTAATAGAATCGGAGAAAATGGGCTCTGACCTCACAGTGCGCTTCGCTGCCAATGAGGCAGCGCACGAGAAGTCACGTTTTTACGGCTGCCAATGGGAATGGACGCAGCCCTGACCTCTGTGACGTCTGCGCTTCGCTCGGGAGTGTGTTCGAGGGCTTGTATCTCGGTAAGTATGACGCGTAGAACAATAATTCTTGTTTCTTCCGTACTGTGGCGAGCAGTACAATGCGTCCATGATATAATGAACAACACCCATGAAGGTGTCGCGGTCATCTCAGGCTGAGAGGACCTCTCAGGACCTCTCAGAAGCTAATGCCCAGATCTGACATCGGGACATCAATGTTCAATTTCGCCGTCTACTCTGCACCTGTCGTCGGAGTGGTATAATCATACACTGCTATGATACGCCAGAGATAGATACAGACAAGTACGTGTCGCAAAACTCCACATATATTGAGTTCCTTCGATTGTACAGATACACTCAACGCAGGCACACTGCTATCAGATTATCTAACAGTTATTTCAAATGTCTTGCGGAATTGTGAATATATAATATTTGTTGAAAGATCGCTGGCAAGAAACTACACGAAACGGTAAATAGCAGCAATCGAAACTAGATTTAGCACTTACATGTCTACGAAAGCATACAGTCATCATCAACACATACTGTCGCTCTCCACAAAGCGTGAACCCATGGGACACATATTCGCAATGTCCGTACAGCGGCGATGAAAAATATTCTTGAGGAACTCTGCTTCTCGATGATCAAGTTCGTCTGTTTTACGTATACTTGGGGACTTGCGATGCACCGTCTAGTTTCCCTTGCTTGCGTAAGACGCCAACTAACTGGCGAGATTGGATTCTCACCACCTTGAGTTCTCACCACCTGTCGCTTCGTACGAGATTCATCTGTAAGAATACAATTTCAAAATGTCAGTGTAAGTCAGTGTGTAGGCATCGAAATATATAACATACCGTTTGACACAAAGCGCCGTCGGAAACCTAACGTGGTTGGTAATCTTCCTATCGGCGCTCATAATGCGTGTCTCCGAACAGTGGTAAAAGTGTAAAGTGAACAGGAATGCCTGTCACTCACTAAAACATATTTGGCACATCGTCTACATACCTCAAAAACAGTTAGAATCCGGAAGGCAAAACGCTGATTACTTGAGATCCGCCGCCGACGTCCTCACACTTCAACGTTTCAAAACAGACTGATTGAACCGCTGGCGACTGGCCGAAACGCTTCCACTTACGTGCAGTGCAATAATCCACGGATTGCAAGAACAATAGCTTCAAGGGGGAACGGCAATACAAGGTTAGCACGGCACGTGTTCCTTGGAGGAATAATGCACAAACATGCGAAATCTTGCGAACTATATTCCAAAGGGGACGAGGTAGCACGTCCCGCGGCGCGGAAACACATGTAGCAACTTGCTTTGGAAGGTGTTGCACGATGCACTGTCACAAAGCTGTCTGAGAGGTCCCCCCAAACCCCTCAGGGCTACATGAATGATTCTACAACGTCTTCCAGATTCTTTCTAAAAGGTCCTCTCAGACCCCGCTGTGCTGCCTGAAAGGTCCTACCAGACCTTTCAAGATTTCTTGAAAGGTCCTCTCAGACCTCTCGGAAAATTTTGAGAGGTACGTCTCTTAGACACATTTTCGATAGGGTGGTCCTTATTTTCGATGAACAATTGTGAAGGGGCCCACTATTATTTCGAGGTATGGGCGAAACGAATCATCCAATCCTATAGGCAGGGATTCGGGATTCGCGCATCGGAATCCCAGAATCCGGGTTATGAGTCCCGGTTGTAAGCTGCGAATCAGCGCGACGTTTGCCTGAAGATCTTGCGGTCTGAGAGGGGGTTCGAGAAGAGAGGCCCGCTGTTCGAGGCGACTTGCGTTGAGTGCTCCGACCCGATGGCAGTCCGGGCAAATTTGTACTACGTCGGGGACGGGGCCCATGCGCTCGATGTCCTCTGGGTAGTGCTGGAAGGGGGGCTCTTCGAGGTAGAGGTCCTCCAGGACGTGTCGCCTGAAGGGGTCTGGATGAGCAGGGGTCTGCAGGACTGAAGGGGTCTGGAGTACTGGGATTGTGGTGTAGTGCTCACAGCAGCGGCGACGGAGTCGGAACGGAGAGGCCGCGTTTGATCGCTGCACCGCCGACTGGAACAATAGCACACATTGATGTTCCCTGCGGGAGCGGTCCCAGTCGCCACGTGGTGAAGAGGGGCTGAGGGACCCAGGGCAGTGTGGGTGAGCCGACGGGACAGACGGGATCCGGGGCATTTTCTGGGAGCCCGGGACCTCGGGTGAGGCATACGAAAAGAAAAGTGGAAAATGTCACCTCTGTCGTCTACATGGGCGAAGGTAACCGCACCCTCAACAGTAGTCTTGTAATGAAATTGGTGAGCGGGCCGGAGGCTTAACCGCTTTGCACGTTCAACTTAACGGCGGGAGACAGTTGAACGAGCCGATCAGGCTAACGAAACGAGCAACTTTCTCGATGCTTTGCTGTGGTCACAGTCTGTGCTCCTCGTGAAGCTTCTTCTTGTGTCTATTGTGCACGTTACGATCGCTACGAACGCTCGCGTGTGATGTCACTTGTGATGTGACCGCCCTGAGCGAGGAGGAGTGGTGGTGGTGGTGGTGAAAGGGCTTGCCGTTGCCGGTCTCACGTAGGTGGGCAACGTCACGACTGACGCCCTGGGGGAATGTGCGTCCTGGGCCGACTTCTAAGGGAACTGTGCCGGCATATGTCTGAAGCGTCTGAGGAAAACCCAGGAAAAACCCCAGACAGCACAGCCGGCACCGGGATTCAAACCCGGGTACCTCCAAGTCTCGACGTGACATGGCCAGCACGCTAACCACTGAGCCACGGGAGCCACGGCTGCCAGCGAGGCTGCATTTTCTCCGACCAATAGGACTGTTTTATTTCTCCCGATAGCTCGCATTCTTGTGCTCTCATACATGCTCGTCCCGTCCCAATGTTCGTTACCATGCTCGTTCATCATCATCTTCTTTGTCTTCCCGTCTCAATATATGGCTCGCTAGTCGTGTAAAAATGAGGATGAAAGAAGGAGGTAATTGAAAAGTTTAGCGAGCCGCAGGACTCGAACCCACATCGAATGACGCGCCCTTGGGAGTCGCACAGCTGGCTAACCTTTTCAATGGCTTCCTTCTTTCATCACAGATTTATTTTCCCTTCTAAGTTGAACAAGAGTAACACAATTAGAAGAAAAAATATATGAGTGCACTCATGCGCAAAGTATTCTGCGTAATTTTCGCCCACTTTGTTTCTCTTACAGACATGGCTCCTTCGTTGTTGGGTGATCGGCCCGCTAGGGCGCTCTACCCGAAAAAGAAGATGAAGATGTGGTAATGTTCGAATGCCGACGGCACCTGGATCTACCAGCGGTTTTTGCGATTTACGGTGAAATATAAACATTGCACGGCATCCGCCGCACAAAACTTCTCGCATGGTGATCGCATTCTTCGGTGTCCCCATCCCACGTGGATTTGCAAGTACCGTCATTAAGTCGCACATTACGCGGTACGCATTCAATGTGGCTATGTAACCATTCCAGCCGTCCCATAGCACTTCTTCTGACCGCAACAGTAGAGTGTCTTTTTTTTTTTCTTTTACATAACAACAACAAAAGTACAAGTACAACAACTAGAAGCAACTACAAAAGTACATACAAAGTATATACATACATACAGTACAAAAGTACATAGGAACCATCGATTTATGAACCGCGTGCGTTCCTCGGAAAATTGTTCATAGAACGATGGATTCATAAATCAGGGTTCGCAGTGGGTGGGGGACAGCATGGTAACATTTTGCAACATTTATATACTTTCCGGTTAGTGGTATTCATTATTTGTTTCTGAGAATAGTTTGAAATAGTTTGTAGTCTAACGCTGCCTTCGTCGCTCCTATCCTTGTCGCACTCTAATCGTATTCTACAGATGGTTCCACACTGATCGAAATGAATGTGACGCTCCTGCTTCCACCTGCCGATCTCTTCATGCGCTTCGATCGTCGTAACGCATATGGGGCGACGTTCGGCCTGAAATGTCAGCCGCCGGGATGCCGCAGAGACAGAGTTCATGTCCTTATCTTTCGGACTCCAGAGTAGGACAAGAGGTGGTGCAAGTTTTCACCGTCCGCACTACTCGTGTGTTATTGACCTGGACGACTCCCAAGCAGGACAATATCTTGGCACGGTATTGGACCAACATTTGACCAAGATTGGTCCAGTATTGCCAATTTTCGTACAAGACAGTTACGTCATAGCCACGTGAGACACAGAAAACGACGGAATAATAACATAATTCCAGACACTGTGTGTGCCAACATGCACATATTAATGCTCTTTCAGGTCTTGCTTCGTGGCGGTACATGGACGATTAAGCCTCGGTTTATGAGGCTCGATTTCCGAACGGTGAACGCATTTTTTATGCACGAACCAAGAATGTTCGGGGGCGTTTTATTCCAAGAAAAATACTACGCACAGAGAATTTTCTTTTGTCTTAGTTGTCAGGTCAAGTTACATCCTTTCGTAATTCGCCAGAAACAGAAAATCTTTTGAAGGACTTTCTCGGCTCCTTTAAAGCAGGACTGAGGTGCCCCCAAATTTTAGCTCTTTTTTTTTTTCTGCAGGTAGTTCTCCAACGAATAAATTGAGTTCCTGGGAAAGAACAATGAGGTATGTGACCTACAGAGCGAGCGCGAGGACTGCAAGGTAAATATAAATGGTAGCGAAGCTTGCATTGGCCGCCACGTCTTCAAGGGCGGCCATGAAGAACATCGTCAGCGCCATCCATCCGTTGCGAGGCAAACTACAAATTCCGTCATAAAAGAGAAACGAGCGCTACTTTTCAGCTACTTGACTAAGAAACAGGTGCTACTAGTGAAGCAGCACCTGTTTCTTACTCAAGTAGCAGAAAAGTACTACTTGGTTTTCTTTTACCGCTCGCTTTAAATATAATTTCCGGACACGTTAGGGCAAACACCCTGTATATATAACCACTAGATGTGAAATTAAAAATCAAAATTCATCAATATTTTTAATTCAAGCGTTTTCGGCAAATCAGTGATGACATAAAGCGAGGCAGTCTCTGTTAAAAGTGAGCCAACTTTTCAGAAATTCTGCAACTGATTTACTTGGGCTCAGTCGAACACGTACACATGTGATGGAAGTGCAATAACCTCGTACGTCAAATGGTCTTGTGTTGTGATGAAATTTGCCAAAATTTGAAATGACTGCATGGTCGAGCTCATTGCAGTTTGACTCGCCATGGCACTACCTATCTGGACCGCAGCCGGCAGAGCAACATTTACCGCAGTCAGCTATCACACGAATCTGGCGCAAGTTTTAGCCGAATCATTAGGCTCTTGAACAGAATAGGTAGTGTAGTACCTGCACTTCTTCCACAGTTTTACCTCGCTTTCGGCATTGTAAAATAATAATTCACAATGAAAAAATGGCCAGGAAGCAAGCGAGCTGGTGAAGATGATGCATAATGTAAAAAACCCCGAGACTAGGGAACACGAAGGGACAGACACAAACACGAAGTCTCAAACACAGCTGAAAATTTTACTGCACAAAACAGAAATATATACAAACAGAAGGGTGTTCTGGAACACACTGGTGTTCCTTTCCCTTCTGTTTGTATATATTTCTGTTTTGTGAAGTAAAATTTTCAGCTGTGTTTGAGACTTCGGGTTTGTGTCTGTCCCTTCGTGTTCCCTAGTCTCGGGGTTTTTTACATTATGCATAATAATTCACGTCGCGTGGTCCGCTCAAGAAGGATTGCTTCACAATGTGCTGATCTCGGTACCGCTCGAAAACCTCAAATTAATTAGTGTAGTTAAGTAAATCTAATTAATATATGTAATGTAAGTGGCCCATCTGGTATACAGGGTGGTCCACCAACCATGATAGAAATTCATGGTAAAAAATTTAGGCCCTGCAGAGACATGCGGTCAAGGAATTTTTTTCTGTCAATAACTTTTCTCACATATTGGTAACATTTTTATTTTATTTCAATTGACGGAAAGTTAATTTCTTGAATTGAACTCCAAAATTTCGCAAGTCAACCTAACGTTTTCTTTGCGGAAATGGGTTCCTCGTGGTCATTTTACTCAGTATAAGACATAATGCCACTCGTAATGCAACGGCAATTGCCGAAATAAATTCGCCGAAAATCCGTGGAAATGAGCCCTTGGCTTCGCCTCTTTTTTGACGGCTCGAAGTTTGAGCGCAAAGCTGCGAAGAAAAGAGGTTACATTGACACGTCACACGAGGGGGGAAAGGGTTCAAGCCTTACCCACGGAACAAACACTCGCGGTGAGTGCGGGAATCAGAGCTATCTTATCAAAAAATGAGGTCACCCGACGGCTTGTAACCCTTTCCCCCCTCGTGTGGCGTGTCAACGTAACCTCCTTTCTTCGTAGCTTTGCGCTCAAAATCTACGAGCCGTCAAAAAAAGAGGCGGAGCCAAGGGCTCATTTCCACGGATTTTCTGCGAATTTATTTCGGCAATTGCTATCGCATTACGAGTGGGATTATGTGCTATACTGAGTAAAATGACCACGGGGAACCCATTTCCGCAGAGAAAACGTTAGGTTGACTTGGAAAATTTCGGAGTTCAATTCAAGAAATTAACTTTCCATCAATTGGAATACAATAAAAATGTTACCAATATGTGGCAAAAGTTATTGGCAGAAAAAATTCCTTGACCGCATGTCTCTCCGAGGCCTACATTTTTTACTATGAATTTCTATCATGGTTGGTGGACCACCCTGTATACCAGATATACCAGTATACCTGGGACGCGTGCGAAGAAAACACTTATCTCGCGTGCAAACTGCGAGCTAACGGCACGGGGCCCACCAAACCAAAGATGGTGCCGGACTGGAGTGATTCAGCCATGCAGCCGTCCGATAGGCTCGGGTTTCGTATCTCTATAAAATAATTGTTAAAAATATTTATATTTTCAGTTCTGATAAAGTTACTTGTAGTACTTTTGAGTTTATAATTAACCGTTTGAAAACTGTTTTTGTTTTATTATCGCAGTTCACGTATTGCAGATATGGACACCATTGCAGCGAATTGCAGTGCATTATCATGCACAACAAGATCGTTCCTTTCGCTGTCTCCTTGCTGTAAGCAGTGCACATAGGCATTGCCTTTCAATTTTTGACTGTGCAATGACGCCCTTGTTAATCGCAGTTCAATCCATTCTGACAGTAAGTAACTGACCCGCAAGTGTTGTTCCGTGGACGGTGCATTTAGCTACAGGAATCCAATTGTTTTATTGCTAAAAATTATGACAAAGAAAGGAAAAAAAAACAGACGCTTATAAAAAAACGAAGTTGTCAGTTTTTATCTTCTTTCAGTGTTTATGGAAATTTTCCTCGGTAGGAAATGTAGTTTTCATATGCGTATGTTTAATCATGGGATCACAAAGAAATTGCGTAATCGACACATATGGCGTCAGACTATATATACGCGACGGAACGCAAGACCATAACACATCTGCATTTCAATTGGACGTCAATTGAGAATCTTTTGATATCCCTCATTGGAAATACAATAAGGACAACCATAAGAAATTCTGTTGACTTTCTATGGGGGAACCTCATTAGGAGCTGATTTCCTCCTGAGCTTCTATGGACTCAATAAAAACGCATTTGGTTCTCTACAGGTACTCAATCGGCGTTTTTGTAACCCCATAGCTTTAAACAAACACTTCGGGACAACTATTTTGCGATGGCGGCTAATACATTTGTTTTAGTGCTTTTCCCCAAGCAATGAATCCGTATGAATTTTTATAACAAAATCGGCGAGGGTCGAGCGTCACCTCTGGGACGTTTTGGGATGGAGTGACCCTTTTGTGCCGAGTACTGACACCACCACCATGGTCATTCATGTATGATGCGACAGTGTCGTGTCAGCTCATGGCTTGCCTGTTTCAAAGATGTGGAGCCCTACCCACTCTTTATTATATATTAGTTTAATTTTTATGTTTTTATCAACCCTCACTTCTACATCCTACAACGTGTCTTATATATTCTGGATGTTTATAACCTGATGTTAGACCTCAAGATGTGCAGCCTTCTGCACGAAAGACATGTGTCATTAAAATTTACATGATCTCAACCGTCTTCTTTCTGCTGAATCCCCATCGCCAGATACGCCAGACAACTGCACATTGTTCTTCAACGTACTGCGATGCTAATAGTATACTCATATTCATAATTCTGTTTGCAAAACAAATATGTACTCACGTTTTATTGTATACGTACCACACGCAAGAGAAAACAAAAAAAAAACTTTGTTCTTTAGGATGATGCTTCATCGCCAGGGGCGATACTCAACCCCTTTGTTGATGGTGAAAAAAGAAAAAGAGACATACACATGGCATATCAAAGAAGAAGTCACGAGCAGTCACACCCACACGAGAACTATTAATGTAGTCACACACAATGTTAAAACTCTTGGCTATTGTCTCGTGAATAGGTAATTGCTCCCAAAAGCGTACCCCGAAGTGCTCGATTATCCATGTGGGATAAACACAGGCGACTTAGCGGTAGATGCGAGAGAAATGCGTTTTTTTTTTTTTGCCTTTTTTGGTCCATATGTGACTTCCGGGTATCCACGTCTGGGCCAAACCCGACTTCCGGTTGTCAACGTCCCGTATATACTTGTCGTCCAGTACCCACTTCCGGTAAATTCGATTCCCGGTTCTCCACTTTTGGTCTAACCTGACTTTCGGTTGTCCACCTCCAGTCAATATTTGGCTTCCCGTTCGACACTTTCAATTTCTATATGTAGGTTCACTTAATTAACTTCTAATTAGCCTCAATTGCTTTCAATTACCCTTTAGTTACCAATGATAGTCAATCAATCAATCATTTTATTTTTCATCATGTGATGAAAGATATATAAGATATAAAACTGCAGGTTACCTGAGGTAATATTGAATTTAATTTTTAATTTCTTTAATTCCCTAATTTAATTCCCTATAATTATGTTTACTTGCCTTAATAACTCTCAATTTCCTCTAGTTGACTTTAATTACCTTCATTTACCGCCGGTAACTTGTGCTTGCCTTCTATAATTATGTAATGTAATCTATGTATGTGATCTAGTTGTATGTATGTATGTATCTATGTATCTATGATGTATGTAATCTTATGTAATGTATGTAATCTATAATTTCATTTAATCTTTCTCTTAGTTACATATGTCTTACATTGATTATCTCTCATACGCTTTTATTACTCTTACCTCTTACTCTTAATTACCTTCAACTACTTCAATTTCAAATCATTTACCTCAATTTACATTTACCCTCTAATATCGCCTTTACATGTCCACTTATACCTCTGCCTCGATGAGGTTTCACCATCTCATACAAAGACACTGACACGTACATATATACAGCATTTTACGTTTTGACACTCCTAATGCTTACGTATTAATATTTTTCGCCATAGAGATTACGATATTTCGCTCGGTTCGCTGTCGTGTCTATATGGTATGCAATATTAGAGAGACTTAACACCTCTTAATACTTTCCGGTTCCTTAATAATAATAATCATGCAAAAGATGGGAGAAGTCTAGCAATCGCAAGTGAATAAGATAAGTATTTAAAGTATTTAAAATACTTATCTTAATAACAATTACTACACCTGCCTGATGTCAGTGTCAGAAACGACATCAATTGTCTTCACTGCAACCTTAGTGTATTTTATTGTCCATTTTGATCAATCCGGGGATTTAAATCTCTACCCTCTCCGGATAACCTTGGACAACGATATAGCTAAAAGCTGGCAGTAAGAGCAAGCGTATTTTCGTTACTTTCATATTGTAGCTCATCCCGTTACATTTTTGAATTTGTAACGACGCTAGGATTGCGTTACATTAGAGTGAACTACCGGTACTACGTTACTTACTTTCAGTAGCGTGCACAACAGTGGAAAAAAATTCATCTGCAAAGTCTGTGCGCAATAACTTCGTATAAATGAATACCATTCTCGAGTGAGAAGGGACAAGAAGACCGACTGATGTAAAGGAATGAGAGAGAGAGAGAGAGGTTTGATAAGAGGCTCAGATTGTATCTGGACGTATTCATAAATCTGTAAAACTGATTTATGTTCCAGTACAAAACATGGGAGACACCTGCACAGTGTCGCCACCTCTCGCCCTTCCTTCGAGCTTTTGCATCTAATGCTTTGAAAAACCATTCAGAGATGGCGCCACAAGTCCGGATGTGTGGTTCTAAGCAAGGTTATGTTCTCTATCATCAACCCGTGGCATTTTAGTATTGGCATCGTGGAAGAAACAATTTAGACTTTATTTCGATTTGTTTCAGTTCATTGGAGATACATGGAAATGAGGGATCCAGGTGTAAAAGTCCTCAGCCTGAAACTTTATAACGTTCTGTTGCAGGTGGCCGGTTTCCAAACAACGAATATTCATATAGACTCACAAATCACGATACGAGCTGTCGGAAATGCGGTGCGCAGATTAATGTGTTGCGAACATTTTCCGTGGGTCAGGTTATTTGGTTTACATTCTGTGTAGCATATGATGAAGCAATAACCACAAAAAATAATTGAAAAACTCAAGAAGTATCTGTTGAAGCAATTCTTAGGGAAGAACCAAAGTAGTTTGAGCTGGTTTCTACTGTAAACATCTGCTGACTTCTAAAAGATGATGATGATGAAAGAAGATTCACTATAGCTACACGCAGAATAACATGATCATATACCGCTTCTGAGACTATCCCATTTTTGTCCCAAGATGTTGTCCCTAGGATCATCTCTGGAGTCTCATTCTAATACGTTTATAACAAATGGAGGATCCTGTGGGGAAATTCCCAGTGTGTCATTTCTGTCCCACAGTGACATCTTCAGGATGAATGAGGGATGTCAGCGTGTTCTTGGGGAGGAAAGACGGGACGATAAATAGCGCAGATGCAGTTGCGTAGTTTGTGCCAGTTGACCGAATACTGAGGTTTTGGGAGTCTTGTCGTCTTCATATCGCAAAGGATTTATGCAGAGTTCGAGGTAACTTGTTACTGTAACTTTCTTTTTTTTTTGTAACTTGTAACTCGGTACTTTTGCGGCGTGGTAACTTTCAAATGAGCTCGTTTCTTTTTCAGGTAACTTTACCAAAGTAACTACGCTCAGTTCCAAGTTACTTTTAATTCGCTTTTCACTCGCGTCCACATACTCTCTTGCTTTCTCTCCGGTACTTTCATGGCGTTTCATGCCATTAAACGTGACATTCAATCAATGACAGTATTATATTTAGGAAGTAAGAACCGCTGCCATTGAAATGAAGCAGAACCATTGTGCGCCCACAGGAGTAAGACGCAAAGCGTTCGAGTAGTTGGACATACAAAAAAACGATCTAAACATGTTGCGCACCTCCGCAGGCAACACAAGGTGTAACTCAACTGCTCATCCGCGCTGCACCTGTGCTGTGCTATCTTGTGTCCGAAGTAACTTGGAAGTAACTCGTTAAGTAACTCCGTAACTGCGAGTTACAATTCAGGTTGAAGAACTTCGTTATTAACTTAGTTACAGTTTTCACGCGGTAACTTAACTCGTAACGAGTTCTTTTTGACCGGTAACTTCTCGATCTATGGATTTCTATCTATGGCGGATTTCACGGCTTTTCAACGCAATTTCACTCAATAGTTTAGACTGCCAGAACCTGCACCGCATAATCGTCTCTTATCTAACGTTTATCGAAGGAGACAGAGAAGGTAATAGAGATAAACCGGCAGCCATATTTGAAGCCGCCCTGGATTGCACCATGTTGACCTCACCTTACCTTGTTTGCAAATGGCGAACATTATACACCGTTTTCCCGTGGACGCCGCCACATTTGAACGGCAGCGCCGTCTAGTAGCTGGGGGAGCACGTTGAAAACTGTTTTCCCCACACGCCAGAGAGAAGGAAAACACACGGGACGTAGCATGCTTCCTCCGTGGTATCGCTTTCCTCCTTGCTGGAGTGTGCTGGGTGCGAAAGCGCTGGATGCGAGGCTAGCTGGAAAACGGTGTACGCTTCGGAATTCCGTGGCATTTATTGGTCCCGCAGGTATTATTGAGTTTCAGTGTATCTTACGCTACCGCCTTTGCGTACGAAAGCAATAGCGTTGGCCGTTCTGCGCACTGCGCGAAGCTCTATTTACGTCTTGCGCATGCGCAGAACCGCAAACGCTATCGCTTGCGTATGCAAAGGCGATAGCGTACGGTATACTAAGACTGACTACTATGATAGTCCAATAACCAAACCAGAGCGTCGAACTGAAACGTTTTTCGGTTCGTTTCAGGTTCCTGCTCGGCCACATATAGGTTCGGTCGCGGTTCAGTTCCGAAGTTCACATATATCGGATCGGTTAACCGGTTCAGAGTCTGGAAACCGGTTTCGAACTGGTTCAGGGTTCTTGTATGCGACAAAATTATAGGTAGCCACTAAAAACAATACAAGATCACTTAGTTATACGTTTTGATGCATTTGTTTTTTAGACCAACAGGACCCCCTTTCTCCCCTTCTCCAAGCAAGGCCCCGCCAACCTAAGCAGGTAGATCGCTCGAAAACCCCCATCACCCCCCATCACACACCAACCCGAACCGGTATCCTGAACCGAAAATCAAGTTTTTATATCGGTTCGCTTCCTGTGCAGCTCCAAGATGGCGCTAGTAATTACGTTTCAGTTCCAGTTCAGTGTCAGCTAAAAGTTACGGTTAATTACGATTTTCGGTTTCGGTTCAGTTCGACGCTCTGAACTGGACACTGTGATAGCGAGATGTTTGAATACTACCCTTCTCACATAGGCAGTCCTAACCGTGGTTACACTTAACTGTCGTTGCCCGACCAAAGCGCTGTTATCGTGAACCACGGTTTGTTGTTGTCACACCGCAGTTTGTGGCACGTTAACACTGCATGAGAGAACTGATGTTCTGAGGCTGGAACAACATAGAAAGGACAAACACATACAAAGCCCCAAGTTGCCTAAGAAATTAAAGATTAAAAAAGATGGAAGTTGGATTGCTACAGCTGGCTAACCTTTTCAGTAACTTCCATCTTTCATGTTCACGTTAGCAGTGACCACGTGACTGTGACACAAGGGCCAGGTATGTTTTGATTACGCTGTAGATCATGAAAAGAATCGGGCTTAATGGCAATTAAAAAGCTTAACATAGCATTAAATACGCGGTACTCGCATGATTATTTGAGAGAGATGTCACACGGCAGCGCATGGCCCGGTTAGCGGGAACAGGGACATATCGTCGGTTACCTCGCGAAACCGAGGTAACCAAGAGCGGTTTCTCATAACCGCGGTGAGCGGCGTATCCTCCGTTTGGTCGGCCGTGTGACTGCGGCAAACCGCGGTTACGTGTAACCGCGGTGTGCAATGCCTGTGTGACAAGGCTATATTTTTTTCTATGTTCCGTGTTAGCACCGCGAAGCAACTGTTGCTATGAGCAGCGAGAGGGGTATAAGACCACCAGAGAAATCATTGAGGCCGAAAGATATTTGGAAATTTGGAACGCCGTGTGTCAGCAACCCCGTCTTTAGCGCTGTCTGATATAACGAACCGGATTTATACCGAATTCAGTTGATTGTTTTCGTGCAGTACAAAGTTGCACTGGCTCAATCGTGCATGCGTACCACGGCCGCTTCGACCCAACGTGCGTGGCGCACTCGCGTTTCATTGGTCCTTCGGTTCGATCTTCGTTTGTTTTCGCCCTGACAGCCATGTCACGTGGAAGCTCGGAGGTAACCGGGTTCGAACCCCGGTGCCAGATGTGCTGTCTGGAGTTTATTTCCTGTCTTTTCCTCAAACGCTTTCAGACATATGTCGGCACAGTTCCCTTAGAAGTCGTCCCAGGCCGCACATTCCCCCAGGGCGTCAGTCGTGACGTTGCCCACCTCTGTGAGGCCGACAAGGGCGAGCCATCGCCACCACCACCTTCGCCTCGACAGAAGGAGTGTGAGAGAGAAAGTACAGGGTCGCCTGTTAGTATCAAGGCTTGGAGCCTCCCCAAGGCGGCTGCGCACTCCATTCCCCAAGCGGAACAATTTACTGAAAGTCGAGTGCAATAGGGGTGGACGGTATGTGTCTTATCAATGGTCTTTAGTTTCACGAGTCTCTTCATGGCCTTCCACATACAAGTCCACCCCTATTGCACTCGACTTTCAGTTGATTGTGCTGCTTGGGTCCCTTTCTGTCTCGTTGCGTTTGTCATGACTCGGACGCCGGGAAGAAACAGGTGCCGGGTACATTAGCGAGACGGCGGTGCTACGTGCGTTGATCGTTCTGACGGAAGCGGTATTCGGGTAGTCGGCAGCTAGCTATACAACCACTACGGATAACCTCGAAGACGTGTTCGGAACCTGCGGCGCGTTCCTCGGCACTTCTTAGCTTCGCAAGCTGGCGTTCGCTCCGCCATATGCCACGTGTTGTCCAATAAACATGGTGCTAGTTAAAAAGGAAAGAAAATTGCTTTGTAGTGGCTGAATCGCGTGGCCGACAGTCGTGCTGCACGTGAGCTGCACGTGAGCTGCACGAGTGCTGCAGGAGAGGTACACGAGTCAGTTCATGTCAATTCATTCATTCAGTCAATTCATTCAATTCGAGTTAGTAGTTTCATAATTTTCTGATGTAAACCTTATTGTAGGAACTTAATGACGTCGTGCCGTCGAACGCCGTGCATGTCGTTTTTAATAACCCCGCAGCACGGACCGTGTCGTCTTTCGAAACTATGCCATTCTCAAGCCTCTACGATATGACGTGGTGTTACCAGTGTTGTACCAGTTACGGATATATTATATCGATCGCGATCCCGAAAATCGTTACTTGAGCCAAAAAGTTGCTAAATACCGATATCGATACTTCCTTTTCAAGGTATCGTAGTACCGCCACCGTTACTAATAAAGAAACACGGTACTTTACCGGGTAGCTCGGTACACTATTGCCGAGAATACGAAGTTGCGTGGAATTGGCAACATCAATCTCGCTTACGTGAACATTCTATTTGGATAACAGCGAATTGGAAGAAGACAGTTTTGCGACAAAAAAAGCAAACCATTTATCGTAACGCTACACTTTGATTGACCGTTGAGCCATAGCTGTCGCTCAAAGTTTTCATCTGTCATCCTAGTGCGCTTTTCTCAAGGCGTGCTTGCGCACACGCTGAACGGATGTTCCATGAACAGAACGGAATGAACCACTAGAGGGAACAGTCGAGTTCGCTTTCAGAAGACTAGGCGAACGTTCCGAAAACTGTCTTGGTCATTGTCCGCAATAAGCGCAATAGTGAGAATGAATAAAGGTATGAAATATGACGGGTGAAACAGGGGGGAGGGGAAAATTCTATCAAAGTATCTGTATAGATAACGACACGCAGGTCGCGTTACCATCCACTTTTAACGCATATATTTTTTCGATACCGGTTTAAGAAAAGTAACCCGATCCGATCTTCCATATAACGACAAAGGTACCAATTACTGTAACGGCGTTAGGCACAACACCGGTTCTTACCAACCACGACATATTACCACATTGACACGCTTGAACGTGTTCAAAGATTACCCGCTAGATTCACTTATTTGAAATACAAATATTCAGACTCATCCACAACACAACATTCGTTCCTTATTGTGTATCTTTTGTTACGTTTAAACATTCATTTGTTTTTTTGCCGAGCTATACAGAAGAGTGGAACAGGTTGCCTTCAAGTATCGTATCCATTGATTCTAAGATCCATTGATTGTAAGAGAATTTGCAAAATGCTGTTCATACCTCGCTCGCATAGGCCTCTACTTTGCGTATTTTGTAACACGTTTTGTCTATTTTTAACGTCATTCCTAGTTGTGTATAATCGTGTTCCTCGTTGTGTTGTTGTTGTGTTACTTATGGTTGTTGTGATTACACCTGCTTGGACCAGAGACGGACTATGATAATAATAAATAAACAAATAAATAAATATTGTAGATGCTTGAGGGTGACCCCGAGCAACCAGCATTCCTACACTGTAAACTGAAAAACACCCTTATGGGTGTAAATGGCTTGTCCTATAACTGACACCTCTTTTTACACCATATGGTCTCAGACCACCCTTTTCAGAGGGTGTATGCTGTGTAAGACACCCTTTGAAAGGGTGCTTTTCCTTGAAAATGCTTTCTTTTGCACCCTTTAAACACCCTTCCAGGAGGGTGTAAAGTTGTTAAACACCCTCCTAAAAGGGTGTTTAAAGGGTGCAAAAGAAGGCGTTTTCAAGGAAAAGCACCCTTTCAAAGGGTGTCTTACACAGAATACACCCTCTGAAAAGGGTGTTCTAAGACCATATGGTGTAAAAAGAGGTGTCAGTTATAGGACAAGCCATTTACACCCATAAGGGTGTTTTTCAGTTTACAGTGTACTGGCACTTGGGGAACAAAAATCAGGACGAAATAAAAAGAAAAGAAAAAGTTGAATCGAAAATGAGAGACGAAAGAACAAGATAAGAGAAGCTACGCGCCGTGAGACGCTAAAACATGGGCCGTTCTTGAAAAACAGCGTCCCCGGAGACATCCCGCACACATCCATCTCCGACAACCGTAGCCATCGGAATTTTTGCATGTGCCAGTGAGGCGTGTCAAGAAACGGCACGCCACCTCCTCGGGATGTCCCGAGAGAGTCTTTTTGGCGCGCGCGAGAAGATTCGCCCGCTTCGGCCACCAGAGACCGCTGATGCAAGTGCGCGCGCGCGCGTATATGCACGGCGGCAGTATATATACCGCTTTAGCTTTAAAATACGTACGCGCATTAAGCGGTGCACCGCCGCATAACGCTGCTTCTCAAGCAGAGAGGGAAGACGGAACAGGAGAGGGTCTGGGTACAAAATCAAAGGCTGTTCCCCCCCTTTTTTCATTTTTTAAGGAGAAAAGAAAGATGTGGTTTTCTTTATATTCCTCGGAGCAAGAAGTGGTTCGGGGAAAGAAGGGGTCGGCTATCAGCGCCGCCAGACGTTTGCAAGGGGAAGTTTGGATGGGGAAAAATGAAGAAGAAGGGGATCTAGGGCAGTGAGGGGGGGGAGGCGAAAGTTTAGGGTAGAAGTGTTTTGCGGGACACAAATGAGTTGGTATGAGTGAATGAAGTGTGTGACATAAAACGAAAAAGAGGTACATATTGGGCAGGAAGAATACGCGAGGATTGGTTTTTTTGCATGTTCTTTTAGTTCGTGAGTTCTCGTTACAAGGAGCTGCTCCCTCCCATGCGATACGCAAATTCGAAAACAAAAACGCTATGAGTGTAGCGCAAGATATACCGTTTTTACAGGTGGGTTATACGCTCAAGTGAACATTCCCTCGAAGAGAGTATCTAACTACTAGATGAATAATTGTCTCAGATGTAGTAAAGGAGTACAGAGGGCCATCCCACCCCCACCCCCTCCCAAAAAAAAGAGAAGAAAATTCAGGTTAAGACGCCTGATGAAACTGTGTGTGTCATTTGACCGAAAAGCGCGAAAGGTTTTCAAGTGTTAAATTCGTTCCCAGAAAGGAAAAAAGAAAAAAAAAAACTCACATGAACAGGGTTCGCGCGTTCACCCTTGACTCGCCACTCCAGCTATAACGAGGAGGAAAAAGTATGATGCAACGTCACGGATGACGTTACAGGGAGAACTCGTTTTGGTTCGCCGGTCAGTGGGGGTTCAGCGCCTTGTCCCTTTGCCGCCGTGAACCAGTTTTGCCAGTTATCACGGTGAATCGGGGATAGAAGGAGCGCCCGCATGATGACCCAGCCAATATCAATGCTTCTTCACAACCCAGAACAGACGAGTTGCAGACGATAGCGGGGTAGCAGACAACTGCACCAATCATTGAGCGTACACCCTGTGGCGTCAGCGCCAGGTCCCACGCAGATCACAGGCTGGTACCGCCCTCCACCGCCGTTGCGCAGGGTCACTTCTTGCGGCGTACTTTAAATCCAATTTTCCAGGATAATTATGACTCCGTGGTGTGAATTACTTCGCAAGGTGTATCTGACTGGCCTACTTAACAGTTTCATGGGAGGAAAACAGGCTGTCAAAAAATGTGCGCTACTTCAATAGACCTCTACCTGTTTGTAAACAAATGACGTCATAATGTTCGACAGCGCCACGGGTTTGGTAGAGTTGAACTACGTTCAAAGCTAGTGGCAAACAAGGTCGCGCCTGAAAGCCACGGTCTTGAGGGGGTTACGATGGTCTCTGAAAGGGACGCGACCTTCGGTCCTACTTTTCTTTCAGCCGAACAATTGCTCATTCGTGGAACCCAGCTTTCCCCTTCCGATCTGATTTGGTTTCGGTCTGTCTACCAACGTCATGATGACGTTTGTCGGGTAGAGGTTTATTACCTCTTTAATAAGGAGCTTTCGTGCAAAAGTGAGACAGCAGATTGGGAGACAATCCTCGTTGGAAGCCGTTCTGTTTTCTAAAATTTCCGAAACTAGCACGTGCGTTGAAACATCAACCACCGAATTTTGTCTGAGATTAGCCCAAAACCGTGAACCATGACTAGCGCAAGAAGAACAGCGCTCGTTCCGCGTCCGACGGCCACGTCCTTTGGAGTGGGCTCTGGTCTACCGGCGAAACTGAAACCTGGCGCTCCTGATCTGCACGGTTTTGGTTTCGGCTTATTTGCATGGACAAATTCGGCGACGGAAACTTCGACGTAGATGCGCGTATTAAAACAGAATTACCTTCAATGAGAATTCTCGCCCATTTTCTTCTTTCACTTTTGCTGAAAGACCTCACTTAAAGAGTTAAGTAAATGTGTTACTGGCAACGAAAAAAACGAGTCTCGGCATGTACTGGCATGAGTTTTGGCATGAGTATCGCATGAACATGGCACGAGTATTGGCAACGCCATGAGTCCAAATCTTTCTTCATTCATTATTGGCAAATTCGTGTGGTCATTTCGTGGCAACTTCTTTTCTTTCTTTCTTTTTGCCAGATCCCGATCAGTCATGTTCGCTTGGTCAAAGCGAAGCAATCTCGCATGTTCGCGTGGCGCTTTCCGAGCGCCCAGAATTTTCCAGGTAGCACTTTTTTAGCACAATAGGACTGGGTGGCGAGTAGCTCCATTATACCCGGTGTCGTAACACCCACCCTGCAAAGGTGGCGAAGTCCCGCGTATTGGTCCGCATGTCGAAGTTCAGGTGGGTTAGCAGAAGACGAGCTACCGTGATACCCCTAGCGTGATCCAAGCGGCTCAAACCGCTGTATTCATGGCACACATGTTCGGGTGGCAACGGTCACGTGATCCAGCGCGGGCAATTTCCGAACAATTTCTGAGCGCTAGTCCGTGTTGCCGTGAAATGAGCACCAGAATTTGCCATATGTAATACTCTGTTCCGGAGGACATCAGCTTTGCCGGATAACTGCACTGCAGAAACGCCGTCTATCCTAATGTCATAGCTTTTTATGAAAAAAAAATATGCATTGCAATTCGAACCTTGTTCAGATGGAAGATGAAAGTCACTGAAAAGGTTAGCCAGCTGTAGGGATCGAAACCACATCTTCTGGATTACCGGTCCAGGGCTCTACCAATTGCGCTAAGCTAACACGCCTCTTCAGCGACTTTCGGGGTGCGTCATCTGAAGGGATGACAAACCAGCCACTCACTCTCACTCACCCTCCTTTCACTCTTACATTTTTTGCTCACTCATACACACATTCATACGACGGAAATCGACGCAAGCGGCACCTGATATTTACGAATCGTTAGAATCTTTCCTGAACGAGCACGTATTACAACTACACCAGACGAGAACCTTCACTAAGAACTTTCCCCAGCGGAGCCAAGCTGGCGAAACGCCTGGCGCCTTAGGTTTCCACTCCCGCCACCTGCATCACCACACCTCACGTGATACCTAACGTCGCATGACGCCACTTTCGCGGCGGGCTTGCTCCATGACTCACCTCGCCGCGATATCTGGGACACACGGCGCACGCACGCTGTCCGATGCTTAACACCGCATAAATACAGCTGTCAATGTAAAAAAAAATCTAGCGATTATGAAACACTTAGCGATTAAAAAAAAGCTTGCGTGTTATAACGTTTCGGAGGGAAGAGGAGTGCACGTCCTCGGCAGAGAGCGTTTGCAATAAGTGAATTGCTTCATAAGTGCGTATCTAGGATCAAGGATCACAACGGAACAAAGGCACGAACATTGCGATTTATTTATTTATTTTTTATTTGAAAGATACTGCCGGCCATCTCTTGATGGCCATGGCAGATGAGGTGAGTACACTACATACAACACACACAACATACGGCTATACACAGTGCAAAATGTCAAGTGTTAAACATCTGAAGTCAAGAAAGAAAGTTAGTCTACAAGACCTTGTAAAAACCGGGTTGGTGATGAAATTTGTGTAACACAAGAGGGCAATTTGTTCCATTCTCGTACAGTGCGAGGAAAAAAAGAAAATTTAAACACATCTTTATTGCAACGAAACTCACGGATTAATTTACTATGTTTCAGTCTTGTGGATCGGCTCGAATTGTAAGTTAAGTAATCGCAGAACTTGAGCCCATTAGTACCGCTAACTATATCGTGCAAAAACTTGAGACGCCGAATTTTCCTTCGTTGAGCCAAGGTTGGCAAACCAGATTTAGCATAGAGTGAAGTCGAAGATGTGTATGACCATATGCATTATATATAAATCGAAGGGCTTTTTTCTGCACAGATTCTAGCATGTTAGTATGTGTCTGTACGTATTTTTTACGCATTTACGCATGATCAGCAACAGTTAATAATTATTACAACTGCTTCGGTCTCATTGCGACGCCATCATCATTCCGTAGGTGAGCAAGATTTGAATATAGGTAACCAACTATGAGCACAATGTACTGAAAGTCGAGCTCAATGGCGGCGCACGGTATGTTTCTTATCAATATTCTTTAGTTTCCCGGGTCTGTTCAAAGGTCTTCCACCTACCCGTCCACTCCCATTGCACTCGACTTTCAGTACACTGTGCTGCCTGGGGCTCTTCTGATGTGCATGTGGTGTGTTCCGTTGTTCAGTCGTCGCCAGCTCCTTACGGTCCCTTGGACCACAGCATGTGTACCTACTCTCCCCTATCGCCAAGAGTTACGTTGAGTCCTGTGCCCTGATATCATGCCCTGAGTCATGTGCCCTGTGTCATGATATTTTCCGTGGTACTTCGGAGGAGCTCCGTTTGTTGTTCGTCTTCGCTTCTCGGCTGTTCGCGTAACGCTTCGTAGATAGCAGAAGGCCTGCTCCCTACGTCACGCACGCAGGGCTGCATGAGCTCTGAGACCTGCTTCGAACTTTTATCTTGTTCTGTCCTTCATTGACGTCATACGAGCATCAACGGAGCAGCAGGCTTCCCTGTGTGACGTAAGGCTCAGGACTTCTGTTATCCAGGACGTGTAGGTTCACGACCACTTCATGACTCCTGTCATCTCGTAGTATAGCGCAAAGTTTCAACCCTTCCTCTTTCAATGAGATATTGGAATTCGCTTGACTTAACATCCATAGATCTGTTTTTTTTTCTTCTTTTCAGTGCAAGCAGCACAATAACAATTCTCGGACAAGACAATTTCTCGCCGGTAAGTCTTCCTGATATTACGCCTGCGCCCGCTACTAGACGCCTCGCATGCATCACAATACTATCGAAGTAGTTTACTTTTATTTCTTTGTTTTTTTTTACATTTGCTCCTCGCTGCATTGACTGCCGTAGAAAACCTGCGCCAGCACTTCTCGTGCCGCAAGGAGAACGCGAGCAGCCGTACACGAAACAAACGATGCGTGACATGCATATGCGCCTGACCATGAGGACAACGAAGGATCGTTTTTTAAAAGTGATCGAGAGACCATTTTCTCCGCCTTTCCCCCGGAATAGCATTCTTAAGATATCTCTGCTAGCCCCGCTGAAAGATGACACCCCGGCTTTCCACTGGAGCGGATTTACAAATGCAACTCTTGCTGACTGTCAGATGTGCGCGTTTCCCCGCGTGAGTTGTTCGAAGCGTGGACGCCGGATTCGTTGTGAGTTGAGGAATGGATGCCATGAGTCAAGTCTAAAGGGTGTGTATATTTTGAATGCGCCGTACTTGCCCGAAAGAGCTATCTTGTGGACGCAGCGCTCGGCTCTTTTCCCTGCACCGAATGATACCCGCGAAATCGCGCTATAGTACAACCTGTTGGAATGTGGAATGAGAATAGGGCAAGTCAGTACTATATGCTCTGGGAGGGGACTGATTATGATGCTCTGGAATCCGTAGAGTGAGCGAGCATTGAAGACTTACGGCCGAATTACCGCTGCGTCCTTCGGAGATCCCTGGAGCCAAGTATGATCCAGGGGTCCCTGTGCTATACGCTGTGCAAGTGCGTCTCTGCGCATGAGAGGAGGCAGTGAGAGGGAAGGGGGAGGGCGCAGCCGTAGCCAATGGGGCTTCCCGAGTGGAGTAACCGGGAGAGGAGATATGCGCAGAACGCTCGGTTACTTGCAGAGCGTATTGCTTCAGTCTCTCGTAACTGACTCCGTTGTAGAATACTACTTAACCTAACAATGCACAGTCGAGCCTCGTTAATATGGACCACCGTTAATATGGACCAGGGTTGCGAAAGCTGCCACTCCCGGGTTGGAATGATTCCGGAATCATTCCAGATTTTTCAGGGACAGGAATGGAATTGGAATGGAATGGGAATGGAATTAAGGCATTTTTTCGCAGGCGAAATGGAATTGGAATGTAATGCTCTGGGTGCCACACGGTCATGGGCGATGGTTTTGGTTTGGTTTTAAGAAAAAATAAAATGGAGATTTTGGCTTCTCTAGTGTGAGGCCGGCATCCCCGCATCACTTGCTCCAGTTACTTTAGTGGAAAACTCCTGCAATGATGATGCCAATGAAGAGGAGGAGGAGGAGAGGAAGAGGGCGAAATAACCTTGTCTTTGTGCTTTTTCTGTGCTGATAAAGGAATGGAATGGGGTTGCCAAGCCATTCCAGGAGTGGGAATTTGCATTACCTCTTCATTCCGAGGAATTGAGAGGAATGGAATGGGGTTGCCAAGTCATTCCAGGAGTGGGAATTGGCATTAATTTTTCATTCCGAGGAATTGAGAGGAATGGAATGGGGTTCCCAAGTCATTCCAGGAGTGGGAATTGGCATTACCTTTTTCGTTCCGAGGAATTCAGAGGAATGGAATGTGGTTGCCAAGTCATTCCAGGAGTGGGAATTGGCATTACCTTTTCATTCCGAGGAATTGAGAGGAATTGAATGAGGTTGCCAAGCCATTCCAGAAGTGGGAATTGGCATTACCTTTTCATTCCGAGGAATTGAGAGGAATGGAATGGGGTTGCCAGGCCATTCCAGGAGTGGGAACTGGCATTACCTTTTCATTCCGAGAAACTGGAAGGAATGGAATTATCACAAATCTTCATTCCTCGGAATGGAATCTGAATGGAATGGGTGATCCCATTCCGTAACCCTGATATGGACAACTCGAATTATGGACGATTTTTGTGAGGACTGAACTCTTTCAATGCATTCTCGGCTCGTTAATTAATATGGAAGCTCGCTTTTCGTGCAATGGACGCTCCAGGAAGGTACAGATCACATGTAGTCCATGTATTTTTTGTCTCGTTATTATGTACGGTATCGGCATGGAGAGCAAACCGTTCCCCACATTCTAAAGGATGACCTTTGAAAGTGGACGTTCCGTTGCGTAGGGGGCTATGCCCTCTCCTTCACAGACGTCCACGAGAACTATAAGAGGAAAAGGGGTTATTAGTGGACAAGAAGGGCCTGGAAAATCCCGTATGACGTCATGACTGTTCCGAACACGTCCGCATGGGAATGACCCTCGTGCAAGGAGTTGTGCTTTTAGAAAAACATAGTGCAGTGGCTTGGCAGCTTACGAGACCAGATACGTTTCAGTTGTCAAGGCAAGTTGTCAGGCTCTGACGTCAACGACTTGAGCAACGCCAATCCAGCGGTCATATCTGCTATAGCTCAAACGGGACTCCAAACGGCTCTTCAATTCTTTGAGGACAATGGTGATGAGAAGCAGCCCCTACGTGTTGCCGAGGTTTTGCTAAGCTTAAATCGATTTGCAACCAACTATATCTGCAAGCGGGCGCAAATTCGGAAACTTTTTTCAACAAACCTTTATCACTGTTGTTGTTATTTTCTTGGTATTCGATAAAGCGGACGATTCGCTTTATGGTCGGGGACGACAGTGTTCATATTAACGACGCACGATTGTATCTGACAAGCTCAACCATGTCGCCACAGTCGTCCGTACTGTTTGAAGCTCACTTGGGACACTCAAGAGATTATGCGTGCAAGGTGATCCTGCGTGCCCTGACGAGGCGGCAACGGCAAAAGAACAGGTCGCGAAGACTGTGCTTCGAGTAGAGGACCCTTCGAAGCACGCACGATACACAAAGAGGAACTTAACAGAGCGGGACGGAAGGAGACAGAAGAATTTTCTTCTTTCTATCTGTCATTTGTACTAGTTACGAACTACTCCACTAACTGCCGGATTCTAATACAGGTTTTAAAGAGGTTGAGACACTTTCATAGCTGTGGTTCATTACATCATGGGCGCATTGTATTGCGAGCCAGAATACCGAAGATTAAAGGGGCTATAAACCCTAGTAAACCCTACCCTAGTCCGCCGACTGGGACGGCTCCAAACTGCGATTTTAACTTGCTGGCTGTGACTTGTCTTTTATATAGATGAATGTGATAGGTCCGTATCTTCACTACATATAGCACGATCCTAGCCAACCATCATCCCGAATGACAACGTTCTCGCTCCTGATTTGTTGAATACGGGAGGCGGAGCCTATTATGTATCCTTATGTACGGCATTATGGCTACAGATAGGCTTCGCCTCCCGTTTTCAAGAAATCAGGAACGAGAACGTTGTTATTCGGTATGATGGTTGGCTAGGAGCGTGTCATGTGGTGAAGTTGTAAGAGTATAGAGCAGAATGTTACGTGTACCTCCGCATTTGCGTCTGATTGGGTGCTACAATTCTTCTGATGACGTAAAAATGGATAAAGATATCTGGACAGCGTCTGGATGGCGGAGAGGCGTCTACTCGCCCGTATACGAAAAAAAAGTGCGTTTTTGTATTAACGCTGCACACGTTATGAAGGAGAAGTATTGAACACTAAATTGTAAATAGAATTACGAAGCGTAGAAGAACAATATTGTACCTACTACACCCGTAACCAAATTCCTGAAAATAGGAGTTCTTACCTCCTTTAAATAATTATTCTTCTACAGGGTGTCGGAGAAAACGTCTCATTGAATTTTTATTTAAAAAAACTACGCCACATAGAATGATGCGGTCAACGGCATATGTTCTTACTAGGTTTTTGCCACCTCTTGATGTGCATGTCATGTAACCTAAGTTTAATTATGTAGATTTTTCGAACTGGAACTCTGGAATTTGCCAAGTCAAGGTCACTTTTTTACCCCGCCAATGTCAAGAGCGTGACGAATTTACTCAAATTAGTGATAAATGAGAGGAATATTGAGGAGCTATCGTATCGGAAAAAATAGCAGAAAATCATGCTCTACGGAGCTCGCAGAGGATAGCGCGCGACGAAATTTTCAGCGGAATCAATCCGACGAAAGGGGGTTGGGATCCCAGCCCACGCCGGCATGGTAGAAAGAGATAACACAGACATGGCTTATCGCGTCCGGCCTCGGCAGGGACCATAGCTTAGAACGATGAGCGCAGGTGAACTACAGAGCACGCGTAAGGCTATGTTCCGCACACCTTTAAAAATAATCTCCTCGTGCAAAAGAAGAGGAGAGGACATCGTGACGTAACGTGGGCTCCGGCACGTGACCGATGACGTACAGCGGCACAGCTGAAGAATGTATAAGCGGCGCGTGAGCTGAGGAGAGAAAACAAGGGAAACAGGCGCAGAGCAGTTTCTGCGTGACGCGAAAAACGTGCCCGCCGTCCGACTGGTTTTGCAAATTCGATGGTGCAGTGACAATACACGGTACAGCCCACAGTGACAATATACGGGAGGTACCCGGGTTCGAATCCCGGTGCCGGCTGTGCTCTCTGGCGTTTTTCCTGGGTTTTCCTCAGACGCTTTCAGACATATGTCGGCACAGTTCCCTTAGAAGTCGGCCCTGGACGCACATTCCCCCAGGGCGTGAGCCGTGACGCTGCCCACATACGTGAGGCCGACAACGGCAAACCCTATCACCACCACCACCACCACGGTACAGCCAAAATATTTTACATAGTGAGTCCTGGTGGACAGATTCACAGATGAGGCACGGTTTGGAGCCATGCTAAACGTCATGCTCCTTTAATGGCTATGACTAAAGATGAGTGCGGTGTGGGTGTACCCGCGGGTACCCGAGCCAGTTTGTTCTTCGCGAGTACACACTTCCGTGTCATCGCGGGTTGCGGGTAAGGTGCGGGTAGACCCGCACTGCCCCCCCCCCTCCCACGGATTACGCGGGTATAGCCGCAATACGCGCAGGCGCAAAACTAACCCGTCGGATTTTGGTGTATGACCCGATTCATTGCGAACATTACCCAAAATACTTTCCAAGACGTTCATATCCAATTCATCATCTCAAAATAAAGTTGTTGTTGTTGTTGTTTGTCACTTATGGTTAACTTTGGCTAGCTTTCGACACCACGATTGGTACTCTTCGCATCAGTAACCTGGCAACCATGTCAGCAGTCGCCACACAGCGTACGCTTTGGAAAAGTGGCTCGCTAACGGACACTGTCACCCGCATCAATAAATCATTTCGTGCTGTCACGATCATGTGGTATAACTGAAACATGCGTATGCATTGGGCTGCGGATACGTGTCGGGATGTGCGGGTGCGGATACGTCCCCGCGGTTGCGGGTACGCATTTTCGTACCCGCACTGATCTCTAACTATGACTGACTACAATGACAACATTCCCTATAGCTAGTCATCCGGTAAACAACTGAATGGTGTATCAATGTTCGAAAGATAAAGGGGAAAAAAAAGATTGCTTGCTTTCGCGTGCGACATGCACTGTAGTGCATTGTCCACGTCGGAAGTGCTGGGCGATGCGACACTTTTTGCTGCACCGGATCCGGAGCGGTCGCCAAAAAACAAAACTGAGAAGCTGTTGAACATGCGAGCAAAAATGTAAGAGTGAAAGGAGAATGAGTGAGAGAGTGGCTGGTTTGTCGTCCCTTCAGAAGACGTACCCTTGGAAGTCGCTGGGGGAGGCGTGTTAGCTTCGCTCAATTGGTAGAGCCCTGGACCTGTAAATCAGAAGATGTGGGTCCGATTGATTGATTGATTGATTATGTGTTTAATGGCACAAAGGCAACAAAGGCCTTTGTCCGAGTCCTACAGCTTATTTCCACATTTTCTCTCTCGGCAGCGTTTCCACCTTCGCTTTCAATTGAAATATTTCACAACTGTGGTCTACTTCCTGTAGGTGATTGTGGGAATACTCGTGTAAGCTTGAAATCCCTTTGGTTGCAAAGTCTCCTTTTAACATAACACTCTTAAAAATGAACTTCACCACATAGCACGCTCCTAGCCAACCATCACCCCGAATGACAACGTTCTCGCTCTAGATTTGTTGAAAACGGGAGGAGGAGCCTATTTTGTGCCGTGCATAATGGGCACAAAATAGGCTCCTCCTCCCGTTTTCAACAAATCAGGGGCGAGAACGTTGTCATTCGGGATGATGGTTGGCTAGGAGCGTGCTATGTGGTGAAGTTCATTTCTAAGAGTGAAGTTCCGGATGCTCCCCAGTTCGATCAAGTGCACGTGCGGTTTGTCCAACTCATTCCATATACTCTCTCAAACTTGCATTGCAGACATCATAGCCATTTCTTTCCCGCCAAAAAAAAACCCTTTATGCCCATTATTTTCTCCCCGACCGGAAAAGAAGCAACATGTGCAGCAAACTGGCGCTGGCAGACGTAGAATATGCGTAGACATATTAAGATAACTCCTTTTGTTGCATTGCGGGTCAGTGGTGAGCGATCACGTCGACCGACAGGTATAGCGAGAGTTCGCTTCGCAACGGAGCGACCCCCATTCAAGATGCATGCGGGGTATCCGCCGGGGACGCATCCCATGGCAGCCGCTCGGCGACGTGATGCATGCGAGACGGTGCCACATTCATCGGTACGCAAGAGGAACGCATATATACGGGTGGAGTCGGCCTGGGCTCCAGGAGGATGCTCCAATCACTCCCCGGAGACGAAGGTATCCTGCGCCATTATTCATACATGGGGGGATATTTACGAATCTATAAGTAGAGAGCGTGGCCGTCTAATACCAACCGTTCCGGCGGCGTATGCTTTGGTTTTCGGGAGCGTGGGGAGAAAGGTACGGCGAGAATGGGGAAGTGAGGACGTGAGGAGGAATATGGGGACATTCCTCTTAAATTAGGGATACTCCGCGCAAGAAACGTGTTGAGGTAACGGTGGCGCATCAATCCGTACCGTATGATATTTCAATGGCAGTGGCGTAGCCAGACCTCCAAGGTAGGGGGGGGGGGCTCGATACGAAAACTCCCCCCCCCACTGATCCTGTGTCGACAACATACACATACTTGTGCACACTGCAAACTGAGGATTAAAAAAAGGAACGAAAATACTTGATTTAGACGTTCACAGTACGATTACATGTATGGGCTGTCATGACCAATAAGGTGGTGTCACGAGATTGGAAGTATTTTGAAAAGCTCATACTTTGAAAACCATTCAAGAGTGCTTCTTAGATAGACGCCATGAACTGCAAGAACTTTCGCAGTCGTCACAGTGGTCCCCCCCACATATATTATGTTCTCGGATTTGCACGATTTGTGTGGGTCGGTTCGTGGCAGGTAGGGGGGGGCCCTAGCCCCCCCCCCCCATGGCTACGCCACTGCAGTGGATACAATTTCTCGTCGCCGAGCGACACAGATAATTAGAAAACGAATATTTTTTCTTTGAGTGATTAGACGCACCTTCACGGAAAAAGCAATCCAGCAACACTGGGCTTCACATCATCGATATTCTTCTTGTACGGATTTCTGTAGGTTTTGCTTTTACCGCTAGGGAGTATTTTAGAACGAAATCGAAGAAGCAGATGACTGGTCATTAATGTGGCGCGAAGAAGTTACAAAGTGCGTGCCCCCAAAACAGCCGGTGGCCCACACGAGACTATTCGCCTCTCCAACTACCTATAGAGGCGCTCGCGTCGTCCTCAAGATGGCGCAAAAACGAATGATTGCCGATGAACAAATCGCCCTGCTTCATGCCTTCTTCCACGAGACACGCTTCAAAAATTGTCCAAATAACATAACTCACGCGTGGTTTCCTGCTGTCTTCGTTGTTTTCGTTCACGCCACTCCTTTGATAGTATCTTTTTCCTCTTCCTCTTGCCGACATTGAATATTCTTCTCCGCAGTAGTTTTGCACCGCGAAATTGAGCAGTTCTGTTGCTGTTTGAATTCTGTAAGCCGGGACACTCCATCGCACATGAAGGGAAGTTGCGGCAGTTTCGGGTCAGCGTGAAATATACCTGTCGTCTGCTGTTACTATCATTCATTGAGTGCTTCTGCTGGGGTCCTCTAGGTGGCGAGCAGCCTGCTGGAGAGGCGAATACCGGTGACGTCACGCATGATACAACAGGTTGTAGAGGGAACCTTCAGAAGTTTCCGTCACGTTTTGAGATTCCCAGCTATTTGGGCAACTAACGAATCCACGACTACCAAACGCACTATATTTCTCATATCGAAAGAATGTATCGAACTTTTTAGCACAGCCATTAGAATAGTTCCGAATTATCCCCGGGGTGGCTCTTTAAAGGAGTGGCTGCACGCTAAGCAAAAAAGGGTGTGAAAAGGTGGTAAGTTTTATAGTTACCACCTAGGTCAACATAGCGTATGATAAAGGGTGTAAAATGGTGGTAAAAGAAATTATCATATATATATAAAAATTGCTACAAAAAGGCGTACGCCCCCCTCTCTCACCGAGTCAGAAACGATAACTCTATCATACGGATTGCGGAAGCCGCTCTCCACAAAAAGAAAAAAACCCGAAAACGCCACGCGTATTAGCACCGATGAGAGCACGTCTTGTCGCACAGCTGATCGCCCGGCGTCGGAGAGGCAAGCGAGTCGGCGAGCGCCGCTTATGTCGGGATCGTCGGAAACTGAAAGCGACGGCAGTTCGCTTGGAAGCCATTCTGAGAAGTGCAGCAGTGATGACGTTGTGCTAGCTGATGACCCTTACTTCATACGCATTCTGCCAGTCCATGTTGTCGCAGGTGAAGATGCAGGCAATGCGAACGAACAGTCCGATGACACTAACGTGTACGCTTCACGTGTGATTGCTCATGGTTGCACAGTTCAACCGAGCATCTTTACCGTTGTCCATTTGAAAGTGAAGGATGCCTTTCCGCCACAGTGGAACCGGACGAACGCTTATACACAAAAACGGGATCCGAGGAATGGGCGCCCCCCCCCCCCCCCCAGTAGTGCTGCCTCCCCGTGGTAGTCACAGGAACTGTGCATGTGTGAACTGCCGTTTGCCGAGTTCCTTCATTTTCCTGACTGTGTGTTTGTTCATTTTCGAATTCGTTCTTCGTCATTTCGTGTCATTATGTTCATTTTCCCCCGCTCGGGAACCGGTGCACCCTTGTTTCCAGCCACGAATAGTGAATAACATCGTGAAAAAAATAAGAAGAAGAAGAAGAAAGAAAGAAAAGAGAAAGAATATACGACAGTACACAACACCACGCTTTCCAGCGTGGCGTACTGTTCTGTCGTACATTCTTTTGCGGGGTCTTCGTTCGCGATAATCCTAAGACAGACGCTTTCCTTCATGTCGGTGTTTTCCATTCCCTAGAACAACGTGGACACAGCGGGGAAGGAGCCGTTCTCTGCTTGCAGACCAGCTCCCGTGTCTCAGTGGTTAGCGTGCTGGCCACGTCACGTCACGTCGAGACTGGGAGGTACCCGGGTTCGAATCCCGGTGTGGGCCGTGCTGTCCTGGGGTTTTTCCTGGGTTTTCCTCAGACGCTTTCAGGCATATATTGGCGCAGTTCCCATAGAAGTCGGCCCACGACGCACATTCCCCCAGGGCCGTCAGTCGCGACGTTGCCCACCTCTGTGAGGTCCATAACGGCGAGCCCTATCGCCATCGCCTCTTTTTGCAGACGACCCCATACGGATTTGCAATAAATTAGCTTCCATACACGGTTTTTTCGACAAAATAGGAGGTACCAAGGTGCCGAACATGCGATCCTTCTGCCTCGACAACAAGCCTGTCGGCAATTGCCGCTTCCCGTATTGCGCTGGTGTCCCTGTCCTTGGCCAAGTCCGTCAAATATCAACCCTGCTTTAGCCCTAAAACAATTTTTCGCAGTCAGGAACACAACGCGACGTTCCCACATTCTGCCTCGTGCGAGCTCATAGCAACTCATAGCAATTTCGAGGGAACAGGTTATTTCAGACATTAAGCCATGTACGACGCCATGCGCGAAGCAGGCGATATCTCCATATCTAAGGAGCGTTGCTCGGAGAGAAAAGTGGCGACCGCGGCGCCGGCGGCGCATTGGTGGAATTATGTCACGCGTCACGATGACGTCATCGTTCGTTTTCCCAGATATTGCGCTGATCAAACAGGCTCGTTTATTTAATACCCGAGCATTTCTCAGCAAAACAAAACACAACAAAAACAACTTTACTGCGAGATGATGACAGAAAAAAAAAGTGTCAAAATGGAACATCCAATGTTGCCACCGGTCTCGTAACTGGTTCTTACCCACACTCTTAAAATTGAACTTCATCGCATAGCACACTCTTAGCCAACCATAATCTGGAGTGATACCGTTATTTGCCCTGACTTGTTGAAAATGGGAGGCGTACGCCTATTAACAGCATAAGTGTCATAAAAAAAGGCGTACGCCTCACGTTTTCAACAAATCAGGGCACATAACGATATCGTTCCAGATTATGGTTGGCTATGAGTGTGCTATGCGGTGAAGCTCATTTTTTAAGTGCGCATGTGTTCTGATGCGATAGCCGCTTTAAAGCGTCTGGAGAAAACGCAGGGAAAACACTCAGACAAGCAGTTCTACACTCTTAAAAATGAACTTCACCACATAGCACGTTCCTATAGCCGACCATCATCCCGAATGACAAACGTTCTCGCCCTATAGGAAGGGAGTTGCCTCAGGACAGAAGCCGCCGATATTTCGAACAGAGACTGTTCTTCTTCTGGGCACCGTCCTCATCATTGGCATGGTATTTAAAGGGTTAGATGTGACGTGTTTAAAGGTTCATGCGAATTGTGGGTCAACAGCCCGGAGGGAAGAAAGGTCCGTACGGGTTTTTACGGCGGGAGTGAATGGCTGCTTTGTTAGAGTGTGGAGGGGATTATGTGAACGTAGTGATCTAGGCTACAGACCGGTTGCAGAAAAATGGAAGGTTCACGAACACGTGGACGAAACGGGACAACAGGCAAGAATTGGCAGGCAATTGGCAGGCAAAATAAGGAGGTTAGTGGTTACGTGGGGAATATTCCAGAACCAGCAAAGTTTTTTTTTCTTTTTTTTTTGAATATTTGTAATGCAAAGTTGTGGCATGCAATAAAGAAAGTAGAAAGCAGTGGCCATGCAGAACATAACAGATGATGATGGAGGTAGAAGGGAAAAGCATATTTTATTTGTGAAGTATTTCTAGGGTGCCGTGTGATTTGTTGATACCGGACGGGTGAAGAGCGTTGAACTTGTATATGAGATAAGACTCCCTATCACGTCTGTCACGTGTGGATCTAAACCCGGTTTCTAGAATATATAGTTTAATGACCTATAGATCTGTTGAAAGCGGGAGGCGGAGTTTATCTTGTGTCAATTATGCACGGCACAGAATAAGCCCCGCCTCCCGTTTTCAACAAATCAGGGGCGAGAACGTTGTCATTCGGGATTATGGTTGGCTGTAGGAGCGTGCTATGTGGTGAAGTTCATTTCTGAGAGTGTATCATTCATCCTGCTTTTTAACAGGGATTTGCCAATCGAATCCGCGAATCGTCCGATCCGGGATCCGAATCCCAGTGTCCAAAACGGCGAATCCAATCATTCGAATCCACCAATCACTTTTGTTCGTTTCCTTATAGGGTGTTTCCGCATGACGTCAAGCGAACCCGTTTGGACTCCATGGTCGTGGTTACTTCTTCGGCGCAGCTGCCACACTCTAAAAAAAAATGAACTTCACCACATACCACGCTCCTAGCCAACCATCACCCCGAATGACAACGTTCTCGCTCTAGATTTGTTGAAAACGGGAGGAGGAGCCTATTTTGTGCCGTGCATAATGGTCACAAAATAGGCTCCTCCTCCCGTTTTCAACAAATCAGGGGCGAGAACGTTGTCATTCGGGATGATGGTTGGCTAGGAGCGTGCTATGTGGTGAAGTTCATTTCGAAGAGTGCAGGCTTATCCAGCATTTGCTCGAAAACTAAGCCTTTGAATAGTGTTTTGAAATCTGGACGCGTCCGTATACCCTTCTTTTATCCCAAAGGCGCTTCGTCATTGTCGTTCTCACATTTTCTTTTATGAAAACTATGGTTGTCGCATCAAAAAATAGCGCAGTTTGTCATCTTGCCGCAATGCCGCTAGCACGAAAAGTAACCATCACTGGGAGGAGCTTGCCACGTCACTATCACGTCACAATGTGACGTAGGTGAAAGCTCCCCATAGGATTGGCGCCTCTCGGGAGTCAGCGGAAAGCCCGATTGGCCTAAAAGTTCCCGATCACCTCCCCCCCCCCCCCCCGGACCACCCTCGGTAACTCAGTCGGTAACGTGCTGGCTCGCTGAGCTCGAGGTCGCGTGTTCGATCCCGGCCTAGGGCGGTAGCAATGTGGGTGAGGCAAACGTTGCTTCCAGCAACCGTGCGTCGGAGATTTCCGGCGCACGTCAAAAGAACCCCAGGTCCACACTCTTAAAAATGAACTTCACCACATAGCACGCTCTTAGGAAACCATCGTCCCGAATGACAGCGTTCTCGCCCCTGATTTGATGAAAGCGGGAGGCGGAGCCTATATTCTGTGCCGTGCATAATGAGCAAAAAATAGGCTCCGCCTCCCATTTTCAACAGATCTAATCCGAGAACGTTGTCATTCGGGACGATGGTTGGCTAAGAGCGTGCTATGTGGTGAAGTTCATTTTTAAGAGTGTGCGACATGTCGCCGGACTGCGCAGACAAACCGTACGTGTAAGATCACGGTACCATTACCATTATTATTACACCCTCCATGAGCAGTAATGTCAGTAGGACACTTCAGCACATCGGGCATCATAGCTAGTAAGCAAACGCAGTAGGCTATACCCTGAACGTGTGTGAGAAAGCTGGAGTTTTTGAAAAAGAATCGGCATCAATTTAAAACTTTCAGCTCTGTTTTCTTGTTTGTTTGTTGACATTAATCTGGACTGAAAGCGTCAATGCGTTACCCATATTTAATTCTTTTATGCGTACGAACGAATGAATGGATCTGTACCGCATTTGGACACTAAGCATGGTAGACACAAAAACACAAAAGACTTGGGGCAGGCTGGAACTCTTATATTACATGTTTAAAACATGGTTTTGCTTTAGATTGTTCCTTAGTTGTATAGAAAGAATACAGACTCCAAAAGTTTGTGTATTTCTTCAAGTTGATGAACAACGTGTTAAATAATGATGGCAATTGAGGTTCTGGAACACAAAGAAAGGACAAATCTTAAAGAAAGGTTAATTAAATTGCATCATAATAAGAGTCATATTAAAGAGTAATATAAGAATCATATATAAGAGTCATATTTAAGAAGTGTATGGGTACGTTTTCTCCTGAAAGTAAACTACTCTTTGATTTTCTTTATTTCTTTATTTATTTTTTTGCATTGCACACCGACATCAAATTTTACCGAAACACCCTTTTTTAAAGGAAGGATTCGAAAGATTCGTTTGGTTCGCAGAAGCTTCCTCGGATTCGGATTTGAAAAATTATGTATTCGTTGAAAGATGAAAGTCACTGAAAAGGTTAGCCAGCTGTAGGGATCGAACCCACATCTTCGGGATTGCCGGTCCAGGGCTCTACCAATTGAGCTAAGCTAACACTCCTCTCCAGCGACTTTCGGGGTGCGTCATCTGAAGGGACGACAAACCAGCCACTCACTCTCACTCACCCTCCTTTCACTCTTACATTTTTTGCTCACTCATACACACATTCATACGACGGAAATCGACGCAAGCGGCACCTGTTGAACAAGAGAGAAACTGATGTTCTGAGGCTGGAACAACATAGAAGGGACAGATACAAACAAGCCTCAAATTGCCTGAGATATCAACGATGAAAGATGAAAGTGACTGAAAAGGTTAGCCAGCTGTAGGGATCGAACCCACATCTTCTGGATTACCGTGATTGGAGAGGCGTGTTAGCTTAGCTCAATTGGTAGAGCCCTGGACCGGTAATCCCGAAGATGTGGGTTCGATCCCTACAGCTGGCTAACCTTTTCAGTGACTTTCATCTTTCATCGTTGATTTCTCAGGCAATTTGAGGCTTGTTTGTATCTGTCCCTTCTATGTTGTTCCAGCCTCAGAACATCAGTTTCTCTCTTACTCTTTGATTTTCTTTCTTTCTTTCTTTATTTATTTTTTTGCATTGCACAACGACATCAAATTTTGCCGAAACACATTTTTACCGAAACCCCCTTTTTTTAAAGGAAGGATTCGAAAGATTCGTTTGGTTCGCAGTAGCTTCCTCGGATTCGGATTTGAAAAATTATGTATTCGTCCCATCTCTACTTTTTTTAAAACATCCATCCACCGAGTTAAGTTTCCAACCAAACGGAAAAAAAAAACGGCAGCAAATCTCGTGTCGCTCCTCGTCGTCATTGCTGTCATCCCTATGCAATCCGGAAAATTTCGTCTGCATGCAGATTTCTTGTGGGACGACGCGCAGTCCCGTTCCCGAATCCCCAAGAGGATCTCCCGACCGGTCGATGCGGATTCAACGTCATCCCTTCTCTCCCTCCTTTTTTTTTTCTTCCTGTCTCCCTGGGTGTCTCTCTCCCTTTCCCTGTGATCCTTCGTGGAAGAGAAGGGATATCCCCAAGGGTGTCTCCCCGTGGTCCCTCAGGTGACTGTGGCTGTACCGGCTCGGCAGAAACATGGCCGCCCCGACGGTGCTGCAGCGACGTTCATGGCGATGGGGATGCTACAGAGCAGCGAGGACACGGGAAGGACGTCATTATGGAAATATTGCTTTTTTTTGCGTGTTTAATTAGTCGGTAGAGTTACTTTTCAGTATACTTGTGGTTGGAGTACATTTGAGCAGTGTTGTTTATGGTGATTGGGGCGCTGTACGGGAGCATCGAAATAGACAAGCGGAATGATTTTGTTTTGACAATAAGTATTACAAATAAAAAAGTGACAACAACAAATGACGATTATTACGTTTTGACTAGAATGATCTAACAACGAAAATGGCGTCTATATCGACATATTACGCTCACTTAGTCGACAACAACAACAATAAATGATGACGATGAAATAGGGTGGGGTGGGTGGGTGGGGTACTTAGTCGAAAGAGTTGCTTCCGAGTATTAGTAATTGGGTTCGAATACTTTTGAGCGGTGCGGTTTATGGTGATTAGGATGCTGCACGTGAGCATCGAAATAAACGAGCGGAATAAATTACTTTTTGATAATAAGCATTACAAATGAAAAACTGACAACAACAAATGACGATTGTTACATTTTGATCAGAATGGTCTAACAACGAAAATGGCGTCTATATCGCCATATTAGTCTTACTTAGTCGAAAGAGTTGCTTCCGAGTATTATAAATTGAGTTTGAGTACTTTTGAGCAGTGTTGTTTATGGTGATTGGGGCTCTGTACGGGAGCATCGAAATGGACAAGCGGAATTATTATTTTTGACAATAATGGACAATAATATTTTTGATAATTTTTGACCGAATCCGAATTCGAGGAAGGTTCTCCGAATCCACGAATCTTACGAATCTTTGGAATCCTTTCTTAAAGCAGGGTTTAAAGAGCCAGGGGAAAAACGCTTCTACTGAAACGTGTTTCGGCAAAATTTGATGTCGTTGTGTAATGGAAAACAAATCAAATATTACTTCACTTTCAGGAGAAAACGTACCCATATACTTCTTTAATGCAATTGATTTAACACGTTGTTCATCGACTATAGGAAATACACAAACTTCTGGAGTCGGTATTCTTTCCATAAAACCAAAAAACAATCGAAAGCAAAACCAAGTTTTAAATTTGTAATATAAGAGTTCCTGCCTGAACGCTGAAATAAAAAAGTGACAACAACAAATGACTATTCTTACATTTTGAACAGAATAATCTAGCAACAAAAATAGCGTCTATATCGACATACTACACTCTTAAAAATGAACTTCACCTCATAGCACGCTCCTAGCCAACCATCATCTCGAATGATATCGTTATCTGATCTGATTCGTTGAAAACAGGAGGCGTACGCCTTTTTCGTGACAATTATGAACAGCATAAGTGTCACAAAAAAGGCGTACGCCTCCCGTTTTCAACAAATCAGGGCAGATAACGATATCATTCGATATAATGGTTGGCTAGGAGCGTGCTATGCGGTGAAACTCATTTTTAAGAGTGTAGGCTTACTTAGTCGAAAGAGTTGCTTCCCGAGTATTATAACTTCAGTTTGAGTACTTTTGAGCAGTGTTGTTTGTGATGATTGGTATGCTGTACGCGGAAGCATCGAAATAGACAAGCGGAATTATTGCTTTTTTAACGATAATTAACAGAAATGAAACAAACACAAAGGATAACTGCAGCTGACAATTATTGCAATTTGACCAGAATCATCAATTTGAATTGTTTTAATGATTGTTTTAATCGCTGATTTATGTGCGCATAATGCTGCCGCTCCACCAGTGGCATCGTCAAACTAAGGCCTTTTGTCGTTGGTTCCTCAAATTCACCGATGAATTAAATAAATGAAATAGACTAGTCGAATAAATTACAAGTAATTTTGGGTTTGGGCGTTTAGACCACTTTCTGTATCTGACGGTAACGATAACGGTGAAATGAACATACGACAATTGTTTTCAAGAATTACTCTCAACTATATTAGTAGTTTCGTTTGAATGCGAGGTTGAATCCTTATCACCTGTTTCTTTTGCGGCGCAAGAAATGCTGTACGGGAGTGATGAGATAGACACGTGAACAGTTTGTCTCGAATTAGCCGTCGTACTTGCTTTCTGATTTAACAAAGTGCCTGATTTCTTCGCAAACTCGACCAAGACGTCTAACGCATGTTGACCGACCACAGCAAAAAAAAAAAAAAAAAAAAACAGCAGGAAGTTCCCCAGACTACAGGTGTGGGAACCGGGAGATATATTAAAGGTTAGCCAGGCAAATAGCCGGCTGGTTGTTAATAATATAAATAATAATAATAATAAAATAATAAAAACAGACAAGGACCACAACAACGTGACAGTGACACACAGGCATTTTTCATTAATGAACTAGCACTGCACTCTTAAAAATGAACTTCACCACATAGCACGCTCCTAGCCAACCATCATCCCGAATGACAACGTTCTCGCCCCTGATTTGTTGAAAACGGGAGGAGGAGCCTATTTTGTGCCATTATGCACGGCACAAAATAGGCTCCTCCTCCCGTTTTCAACAAACCTAGCGCGAGAACGTTGTCATTCGGCATGATGGTTGGCTAGGAGCGTGCTATGTGGTGAAGTTCATTTTTAAGAGTGTGGGAATAGGGAGCGAGAGAAGAGGCGGCAGGTGCTAGACTTCCAACTAAAAGAATTTGGCATTATTGGCAAAAAATTATTGGCAGCATAGTACTGTCTAATAAATATCACACTTACACAGCGTACAATACTTACAACACGTCACTTACAGTACTTACAATACGTCATCCACGTGCAGATAATCCACAGGCCAATCAGGCATCCTCCGCCTTGTGACACGTGCTCAAGAATTTTGCCTCATTATCAAACAAAACTGACAGAAGCATACGTATACTGTGGCTCGTTTTTTTCTTATTTCAAATTTTTTCAAATTATTTTGGGTTATTTATTTATTTGATTGGTCTGTGGATGAGGCGCATGTGAACGACGTTGTATAATGAGTGATATTTAATACACAATATGTTGCCAAGAAAGTGCTTTGTTGAAAGTCTAACACCCATCCTGTCTTCTCTTCCTGTTCCTGTTCCACAAACCATACAAACCATACCATTGGCACCATTGTTTTCCATGGTTACCATACCAGTACCAGTTCATCATGCACGATCGTCACCAACACGCCCGGATTTTTTTTACCTGCACTCTTAAAAATGAACTTCGCCGCATAGCACGCTCTTAGCCAGCCATCATGTCGAATGATATTGTCATCTTCCCTGATTTGCTGAAAACAGGAGGCGTACGCCTTTTTTGTGACAATTATGGACAGCATTAGTGTCACAAAAATGGCGTACGCCTCCCGTTTTCAACAAATCAGGGAAGATGACAATATCATTCGAAATGATGGTTGGCTAGGAGCGTGCTATGAGGTGAAGTTCATTTTTAAGAGTGTGGATGTCACAGGCACACTCTTAAAAATGAACTTCACCACATAGCACGCTCCTAGCCAACCATCACCCCGAATGACAACGTTCTCGCCCTAGATTTGTTGAAAACGGGAGGAGGAGCCTATTCTCTGTCGTCCATAATGAGCAAAAAATACGCTCCGCCTCCCGTTTTCAACAAATCAGGGGCGACAACGTTGTCATTCGGGATGGTGGTTGGCTAGGAGCGTGCTATGTGGTGAAGTTCATTTTTAAGAGTGCAGTTTCAAGTCCTGAGGCTCGCAGAAAGCGAAGGAGAGCTGCGGGGACAGCCCACTGGTTGAAGTACAGGACGTGGCCAAGGAGAGTGCCCGGCGAAGACTGGTTACAGCCAATCTTGAGTAGACGCCATCTTTTTTTTTCCGTAACTCCACGTTAGCGCCGCGAGGCAACTGTAGCTATTAGCGGCGCACAGCAGGAAGGAGCGGGCGACAGGTGTTTAGTATATGCGTCCTGGGCCAACTTCAGGGGAAACTGTGCCGACAATCGTTACGAAAAGCTGCCGGAAACCCGAGGGAAAGCCCCCCTGTATTAGACCCCACGTCACCTCACAGACACGATGTGGAAAACCGTCATCCTAACCAGTATGCCACGGGATCGGGTATAGACGGCATCCGGGGGGGTGTTTCGGTGACGGAGGTGGCTGTTGACAACACCGCAGTTGGTGTGGAATGTCAGCTTCCGCGCCACAGACAGTGCAGTTTGAAGCGAAGGACGAGGAGGTATAGGGGAGTAAAGTTTCTTCCGTTGTTGCTGGAAGATGGTCCGTTGATGTAGCTCACAGATCGGAAATATTTCCGAGGGACGTCCGATAGGCGGTATTCTCGAACAATAACTGGGCTTTATTTACATAGTTATCTACATAACTATATGCAAGACAATACTATAGCGACTGAAGTCATGGGCCTTTCGCCTAGTCTTCATCAAGTCGTTGCGGCTTCCACACCCTCATTTTCGTGCGTCCTCCGCTTGAAAGGGTGACATTTGAGACACAACCCCCCGCCTGCACACACCAATTCCGGTTCAAACGTCTCCAACTCATGGTTGGCCTAGTTTTAATTTAGATCGGACTAGGCACCTGCTAATTGTCCGCCACTACTCGGTATTTATGGGTAACGGACCAAGCTGTCAACCCGTGCACCATGCAACTTTGGACAGTGAATCTTCCTTGGCCCACTCTACTGATTTATTGCCGGCGAGCATCTGGTCGCGAAGACCCCCCGAGGTGTCAAGTGTCCCCCGTCCAACGTGCCTTCCCCGTCTCTGTCGGGTGGCTATTCCACTTGGTTGGAAATGCACAATATTCGCGAGGTTTCCAAAAAGTACAACTCTTACGAGAGGCAACATTGAGTCGTAGGCGGTGGAGAAAGGATTCTTCTTTTACGACTACATAGCCCCAACAACACCGAGTATCCTCTGGATGTAGGAATAACGTCCTGACGGTTTCGGACGTCCGACGGATACTCTGAGGATATCCATCGGACGTACGAATTAATTAGGACATGGTGGTGGTGGTGGTTGGTAAAATAACAAGGGGAGGTTGAATTCGCGCAAGCGAATTCTGCTACCCCCAGAAAAAGAAAGACGGTACACCCCAAAGCAGAAAAGAAAAAAGAAAGGAAACGGTACGGTTGCACCACAGAATGTGCGAGCGCATCGCAAAAGCTCACCGGGGTGAGCGCCTCGACCGCGACAACGCAGGACCGAGCGCGCCGTTCACATCCGCCGTAATGTCCACGCTCCGTCTAGTATAGAGTTTCTAGTCCACATTTCACAATGAAATTGACAAGAGCATTGAAGGCCGCGTCCCTGTGGTTAGCGTCCCATACGCCTAAGACTTTCTCTATGCTGAAGTCTCTGCTGTCGAGATGGCCAAGGGTCAGCCTCAAGATGCCTCTTTGTGCAGCATGTTTTGGACAATGCATGATGATATGTTCAGTGTTTTCCACTGTCCCGCACAGTAGACAGTTGGGCGAGTCCACCTTGCCCACTTTATGAAGAAACTGGCGACCATAGGGCACATTCAGGCGTAGACGATGCAGGAGAGTTTCTATGTGTCTGGGCGTTTTTGAAGGTATCGTAAAATTCAGCTCCGGGTCCAGCGTGCGCAGCAGTGACGGACCACTGTCGGTTTGGTGCCATTTTGTCCTGCGGATGTCATCAGTCATAGATTTTAAGAAAGATTTGATGTCCTGCTTTGAAAACGTGACAAGATATTCTGTCGATGACAGGTGTGCGATGTTCGCCATTTCGTCCGCCTTCTCGTTACCACTTATGCCAATATGGCCAGGTATCCACTGAAGAATGACGTCGTGACCGATGTCTGTGCACTTGCGATACCCTAACAGGAGGTCTCGTACTGTTGAAGCCGTACGGCCTTTTTCCAAGAACGATGAGATAGCTTGAAGGCCGGCTTTAGAGTCGCAGTACACTATCCATTGCGCAGGCAGCTCGAGCGTGGCAAGGTAACTCATGGCTAGCTGTACGGCTACCAGCTCCGCTGCCGTCGATGAGGTCCTGTGAGACAGTCGTGCTATGCCTTCCCTCTTGTGCTCTGGTATTACAAATGCGGAGGCAGACCCGGATAGAGTCGTGGACCCGTCGGTGAAGATGGCTACACGGCCTTTGTGCCTTTCCATCAATTCGAGGCAGTACTGTCTCATGGCGAAAGGCGGGAGGCTTGACTTTCCCTGGGTGATCCCAGGCACGGTGGTACAGATAGGAGGTGTCTGTAGCGTCCATGGAGGGTGTGGGTCCGCTTGTTGCGGCCGTGCTGTTGGCAATGTACGTCTATATGGAGAGAGTGCTTTTAAGAAAGAAGAGTTTCGGCGAAGCAGCTTCCGCACCAGGGGATGGTGATCATGCTGAGTGCACAGGCGAAGGTAATGCCGAACCGTTTCACGCACCCTTAGTGCCTCGAATGGAGGTTCTTTGGCCTCTGCTATGGTCAGTGTGTTAGAGGTGGCACTTGGTACCCCAAGGCAGACCTTCAAACTCCTTGCTAAGACGCCTTGCAGTATATTCTCCGACGTAGCGCAAATGTTGTTCAGAACTGGAAGGTGATACGCTGCCATTTGCTGGATGAGGGCTCTGTGCACAGTGAGTAGTGACGACGTTGACATTCCCCACCGGGGCCCCGTGAGATGCCGTAGTATGTTAATCCGAGCGTCGGCTCTGCCCTTCAGATACTTGGTATGGGCGGCCCATGTTAATTGTGCGTCGATTATAACTCCCAGAAAGCGATGATGTGAAACCCGCTGGACTGGCTGTGTCGAGAGCTGCAATTGGAAGTTGTTCATCTTTTTCCGTGTGAAGGGTAGGAAGACCGTCTTTTCGGGAGATATGTCCATTCCCCTCTGCGTCAAGAATGCTACCGTACAGTCGAGGGCATCTTGAAGCCGTCGTTGCAGCGCTGGTAACTGTACGCCCGATGTCCATAGGCAGATGTCATCGGCGTACATACTAATGTGTATATTTTTGTGCAGGTGCTGTGGAAGGTCCGCCATAACCACATTGAAAAGCAACGGACTGAGAACGCTGCCTTGTGGCACTCCGCTCGGGAGGTCGTATCTGTCGCTGTCTCCATCTTCTGTCTTCATGTATACAGACCGCCCTCGAAGAAAATCCGCAACCCAACGTAGGGTCCGACCCTTGATCCCGCGAGCATACAGTTCATGGACAACATGGCTGTGGCTTACCGTGTCATACGCTCTTCGGATATCGAGGAACACTGCGACCGTAATCCGACCCTCGGCGCGCTCGTGTTCTACAAAGGTAATTAAGTCCAGGATCCCGTCCATGGTGCACCTGCCTTTGCGAAAGCCGGCCATGCAGTCTGGGAATTGCTTCTCCGTCTCTAAAAACCACTCCAGTCGGCTTAGAATCATCTTTTCTAGCACTTTACATACACAGCTCGATAGACTTATTGGCCTGAAGGATGATAAGTCTCGGGGTGATTTCCCTGGCTTTAAGACCGGGATGACCCTGGCTACTTTCCACGATGTGAGAAGTTCAGCATCGTTCCAGCTTTTGTTAAAGATATGTAGTAAAGTCTTCTGTGCTGCGACATCCAGCCAGCGGATATGTTTGTACGTCACACCGTCGGGACCCGGTGATGATTTGCTGCTTCGTGATTGTGTCGCTGCACTAAGCTCGGCAAGAGTGAAGCTCAGGCCCAATGCACCTGGAGAGGCATCTTCGGTCAGTATTGTAGTGTTCTTGGCGATCTCTTCCGACAGGCGATATGATTGAGTCTTTGAGGCCTCGGATGGCCTAGCAAGCAGGCTGCAGAATTCGTTTGCGATGGATCTCTCATCGGAGTTTCGATGCAGGGCAAGTGCTCTGAACGGATACAGTTGTGTATTTGTTGATCCAAGTGCCTTTATCATATGCCACACACGTGTAGCGGGGATAAATGGTGTAAGTGTGGAGCAGAACGACTGCCACTCTTGCCGGGATAACTTTTGTAAGTGACGCCGAATGAGACGCTGCAGACGGCACGCTTCACGATAGTCGCATAGGTTCCCAGATCGGCGGAATCTTCTTTCTGCTCGTCGTCGGATTGCTCGCAACCGTTCATACTCCACGTCAGCCCGAGCATACGTTTCGGGCACTGAGACTACCTTACAAACACCCTCCGCTGTGCTTTTCAAGGCAGTAATAAATTCTTCAGCGGTTGTTGCGCCGGCTATATGTAGAGCAGATTGGGACCTATACTTCCTCCAATCTGTGACACGCACCTGTCGTTGTTTCTTAAGACGGCTGGATGCATGATGTGTGATGAGCACTGGGATATGATCACTCCCCATTGAGTCAGCATAGGTGCACCACTCGAGCTCACGGGCAACTTCACGGGAACATATTGTGACATCTATTGAGCTATGGTAACGCGTGCCACGGAAGAACGTTGGTGACCCGTCGTTGAGGGCAACAAGGTGGAACTCGTCCATAATAGCTTCAAACAGTCGGCCGCGAGCATCGGTGTGCTCGCTACCCCATATTACACTGTGTGCGTTCACGTCTCCACAGACGATTATGGGTGAAGGTACAGCACTGAAGAGAGCTCTGAGTTGGTCCATGGTAACTCTTACATTCGAGGCTATATACACACTGCTCACCGTCATGAAACTGCTCCGCAGTCGAACCCGGCACGTCACGTATTCGAAATGGTCATCCGTGGAAGCGCGCAAGCAAGCACAGGGTATTTCCTTCCGTACACACAACACGGCTCTACTCAGACCGTGGGCTTGTTGGGAGGAGTACACCTCATAACCTGACAGCCTGAATGTGGGGTCCACTCTTGGTTCACTCAGAGCTAAGATAGGGAACTTATGGCGAAAGACGAAGTTACGGAAATCCCCTATTTTCTGACGCAGGCTGTTACAGTTCCACTGGAAGATTGTTGCTTTTTTCGCAGTTGTAGCCGCATGCGGATGAACATCCCTTAATGGGTTCATGGCCATGACGGGCTTCTGATATATGCAGGGAGCTGTATTAGTGCATTACAGAAGAATTAGGACATTATTCGTACATCCATGGGAGATTCGGTGTTGTTGGGGCAGTGGCAAGCGACGACAAACTCCATCAATGGGTGCACCGACTGTAAGAATGCGTTATAAATGGCAGTTTCAGCCCGCAACAGCTGGGCCCATGTGGCAAGGCGACGGCGAACGGGAACGGGGGTTCAGTGTATCAGAAGACCTAATGTTTTGTTGGAGAAGCATTAAAAACAAAGAGGCCGCCTATACAAATCCTATATCCTCCTTTCCCACACCTTCCTCGTGTCGGACATTCCTGACTGCCAGTATCCTGGCCGTCTTTCCTGACATCCCTACCACACTCTTAAAAATGTACTTCACCGCATAGCACGCTCCTAGCCAACCATAATCTCGAATGACAACGTTATCTCCACTGATTTGTTAAAAACGGGAGGCGTACGCCTTTTCTTGTGACAATTATGAACAGCATAAGTGTCACAAAAAAGGCGTACGCCTACCGTTTTCAACAAATCACGGCAGATAACGATATCATTCGAGATTATGGTTGGCTAGGAGCGTGCTATGCAGTGAAGTTCATTTTTAAGAGTGCAGTATCATCTCGATAACGATGTTCGTGTCAGTCCTTCGTTTCTGGCGCCCGCAATGAGTGTCTTATCGATGTGACGTATGCGGTGAAGCTGTGTCTCGAGATAGTACACTCTAAAAACAGCACTTCACCGCATAACACGCGGCGCGCCAACCATTGCCACGAATGATAGCGTTATCGCATTATCTGATTCGCAGAGAGAGGGAGGCGTACGCCTTTTTGTGTCAGTTGTCATGTATCCAAATTGCCACAAAAAGGCGTACGCCACCCCACCCCCCTCTTTCTTCGAATCTGATGAGATAATCCTACCATTCGTGGCAATGATTGGCGCACAGAGTGCTATGCGGTGAAGTTCTCTGTTTAGAGATGGTCGGCACAGTTCCCTTAGAAGTCGGCCCAGGACGCACATTCCCCCAGGGCGTGAGTCGTGACGTTGCCCACATACGTGAGGCCGACAACGGCAAGCCCTATCACCACCACCACCACCACCTCTCTGTTTAGAGTGTAATGTGTGTGCGCGTGGAGGGGGGGGGGGGGGTCTAATAGAATGGTGTCCTATTGTGCTAGTAATTTGCGTATCCATGTATGGCATATGTACATAAGCGAATCTTTATTTCGATACCGTTTCTCGCAACATTTCGTCACGTGTTCAACCTCTGTTATGAAACCTCCGTTCCGGCCCTCAGCAGCATATACGCAATAACCACATCTCTACACAGATAGGCATTTTTCGAGAATATTTCCGCGTACGATACGCAAAGGTTTAACGTAGAAATATTCACCTGATTTCATACGCGTATGGGATAGACCTGTTTTTAAATAAATCTTTGTGGACTTTGCTTGGGTCTCACCGCATATATATATCTTAAAAAAAAAAAAAAAAAGCAGCGGACACGTATTTCTACCACGCCACCTAGCGTCGGTGATAAACCTCCCCTTTCGAACAAACCCAATAACACCTCCCCCGAAGCCGAGGTGCATAAATCACGCAAAGACACACAAGAAACGACAGCCAACAAGACTGACCTCTCAATGCGCCCTCTGTTGGCCGGAAGAAATCCCACGCACCCAACGTAAATCATCTCAACGAACCGCACGGGGACAAAAAAACAACAAAAAAAGAAAAATCCGAAGTCGGGAGCCATTTATTATACTTCGAGTCACCTGCTCCTCACAAAGGGAGACGCAACAGAGGAGACTGCGGCACCCAAGACGGGAGGGGACAGCCGCTCGTATTTCACTTCTCACTTCGGTGCTTGAAACACCTGCGGTAGCGGACGCAGACGTCGCCCTCTTCAAAGGTTGTAATAGTGACGTCCACAAGATGTGGAGACGGGACAGCCCACCCTCCCACAACTCTATGTACGGAGGGGTAACTTGCACCTGCCTCTTGAAAAGATGAGGTACGGTCAAAGTAATAGACACGTCTGGAGGAACTGTACAATGGGTGACTTCCCGTCCATGCGTGCGAGTCTGGCGAGGGTTCGCTGTGTCTGTGCCTGTGACGCGGTAACCGAGTAGGTGGCATGAGCGCCAAAACGCCTGTTATGGGCAAAGCACTCAAAACTGTGCTTGAAGTAAAGTACCGTATTTTCACGCGTATTAGCCGCACCGCAGATAAGCCGCTAATACGACGCGACTGCTTTGTGCGCTAAACCAGTGATGCACATACAAAATCAATAGAGACTTTATTGCTATGAAAACGGGTATCATTTATTCGACAGAAAAAAGGCTAACATCAGAAGTATTACAGAGCGGCTCACTAAGACAAGTTCCAGAAGACATGATTCGCTGTCACCCCTTTTGTTAAAGCTGCGTGGGGGAATGTATCCGGAAGGACAGACCACTCGAATATGGACTCGTCCCTGTTCGGTATTGTTCGTGCAATGGCAGGGCGGTCCTCTTCCGAAAAACATGACGCACTCTCTGCCCTTTCGTTTCATCCAGGGTATTGGGAAAATACCAGGGAAAGATAGTCATCAGATAAGCCGCACCCGCGCATAAGCCGCAGAGCGTCCGCGAAAACAAAAAATCTCGCATAAGCCGCGGCTAATACGCGTGAAAATACGGTACCTGGAATCAATGGTACTAGATGGACAACAATAACTTTATTACTAGAAGGGTAGTACGAAGTACGGCTTGGGACAAAAGTTTACGGAACACGGCAGATGCGTATTTCTTCATCGGAGAAGTCCCGTGCTAAGTATCGGGAAGAGGTCGAATGAGAAACGGGTGACCGGCTGTGCTATCAATCTATCAGTATGTGTGTCCACTCTTGGTTGCTGCTATAGGGTACCACTCCAAGGGAAAAAAGCGACGCCCCAGTGTTCCGTAAACTTTTGTCCCAAGCTGTACCACCTTTTAAATGAACTAAAGTACAAAGTACTGGGAATTGTACCTTAAAGTATTTGACTACCGTATTTTCACGCGTATTAGCCGCGGCTTATGCGAGATTTTTTTGTTTTCGCGGACGCTCTGCGGCTTATGCGCGGGTGCGGTTTTATCTGATGACTATCTTTCCCTGGTATTTTCCCAATACCCTGGATGAAACGAAAGGGCAGAGAGTGTGTCATGTTTTTCGGAAGAGGACCGCCCTGCCATTGCACGAACAATACCGAACAGGGACGAGTCCATATTCGAGTGGTCTGACCTTCCGGATACATTCCCCCACGCAGCTTTAACAAAAGGGGTGACAGTGAATCATGTCTTCTGGAACATGTCTTAGTGAGCCGCTCTGTAATACTTCTGATGTTAGCCTTTTTTCTGTCGAATAAATGATACCCGTTTTCATAGCGATAAACACTCTATTGATTTTGTATGTGCATCACTGGTTTAGCGCAAAAAGCAGTCGCGTCGTATTACCCGCGGCTTATCTGCGAGTGCGGCTTATCTGCAAAAAAAAAAATTCGAAATGTATCTAAAAACGAGTCCTGCGGCTTATCTGCGGTGCGGCTAATACGCGTGAAAATATGGTAGTTCTTTGCAACTGAGTTAGGGCAATAATTAAGGCATGTCGGTACAGCTCCGTTCAACCTCAATAATAACAACTTCGTACTGATCGTAATGCACATAAGCGATTAGTATCTCTTTGTGTATGTTTGAAATACAATTTGGAATGGGACGTACTCCCCACGTAATTCTACCTGGCCCTTGGGGGTATGTCAATAAACAAAGAAATTCACACTTCGTCGCCAGTTATGCCAAATAAATAGTAACGACAATGTTAAAGACATTGGGAAAAAAAAGAGAGTGTGGAACCCACAAATGTTACCGGTTCGGTTCAGGAACGGGTTCTGACATAAAGGTTCCATTCCGACTCAGCTACCGGGCGACATATAGTCTCTACCGGTTCAAACCGGTTGGTTAGTGTAAAGTATTTGACTACCGTATTTTCACGCGTATTAGCCGCGGCTTATGCGAGATTTTTTTGTTTTCGCGGACGCTCTGCGGCTTATGCGCGGGTGCGGCTTATCTGATGACTATCTTTCCCTGGTATTTTCCCAATACCCTGGATGAAACGAAAGGGCAGAGAGTGCGTCATGTTTTTCGGAAGAGGACCGCCCCGCCATTGCACGAACAATACCGAACAGGGACGAGTCCATATTCGAGTGGTCTGTCCTTCCGGACACATTCCCCCACGCAGCTTTAACAAAAGGGGTGACAGTGAATCATGTCTTCTGGAACATGTCTTAGTGAGCCGCTCTGTAATACTTCTGATGTTAGTCTTTTTTCTGTCGAATAAATGATACCCGTTTTCATAGCGATAAAGTCTCTATTGATTTTGTATGTGCATCACTGGTTTAGCGCAAAAAGCAGTCGCGTCGTATTACCCGTGGCTTATCTGCGAGTGCGGCTTATCTGCAAAAAAAATTTCGAAATGTATTTAAAAACGAGTCCTGCGGCTTATCTGCGGTGCGGCTAATACGGGTGAAAATACGGTAGTTCTTTGCAACTGAGTTAGGGCAATAATTAGGGCATGTTGGTACAGCTCCGTTCAACCTCAATAATAACACTGAACTTCGTAATGATCGTAATGCACATAAGCGATTAGTATCTCTTTGTGTATGTTTCAAATACAATTTGGAATGGGACGTACTCCCCACGTAATTCTACCTGGCCCTTGGGGGTATGTCAATAAACAAAGAAATTCGCACTTCGTCGCCAGTTATGCCAAATAAATAGTAACGACAATGTTAAAGACATTGGGAAAAAAAAAAGAGTGTGTTGAACCTACAAATGTTATCGGTTCGGTTCAGGAACGGGTTCAGATATAAAGGTTCCATTCCGACTCACCTACCGGGCGACATATAGTCTCTACCGGTTCAAACCGGTTGGTTATGTAACATATATGCAATTGAACTGTAGTCACAATGTGAAAATACTTGCTTCCGTGACATAGATGGTTAAGATGCTCGCTTTCCACGCTGGGAGACTGGGAGGTGAGACGGGTTCGAACCCTGTCACCGCCTGTGCTGTGTAGGCTTTTACCTGGGTTTTCCCGAGACTCTCCAGACGAATGTCCCCCCGAAGTCAGCACAGGACGCACACTAACTGCCCTGTCCCCCCCCTACTCCTTCCTGCTGTCCTCTCTCCATCTCTCAATGTCGCGTCGCGTCGCTAACATGGAATTAAAAAAAAAAACTATTTGAAAATAGCAATAGCGTAGCATTTTGGCAATAAGCGACAACGATATCGTGTTTTTTTTCTTATTCTTCTTGTTTTCGCTGCTTATTTATAATTTCCGGGTTGAACATAATCGAATACACCGAAACAGAAACTATGATAAATAATAATCCGGGACTCAACGTCGCGACACAACTGCGATCATGATCATAATCAGAGTGGTCGGTTCTGTGGAGTAATTTTGCAACCAGGGATGGGCAGTATTTAAATACATTGTAATTAAAATACTATCTAAAATATAAAGACATATATTTATATTTTGTATCTAAATACAAATTTGAAAAATGTATTTATAATTATATTTAAATACCAATTTTCGGGTATTTATTCTTGTAAACACATTATAAATACCCTTAACTACAGAAAGTATACTGATTAATATCTTAAAGTTGCCCTGCATTCGGCCTTTCGGGAAGAAGGGCGAGTTTGGGGCGCAATTATGCCGGGTTTGCGCTAGCATGCGCATGCGACAAACCATTTTAGATGGCGAGTTTTCCACTGTTGTTGCGGACAACGGTCGTGACTACCCGATTACGTTGTTCTACGAAGCATCTTCGTCAAATTTAACACATGAATTTGTTCATCGGCACCTGTGGAGATGCTGCTCTCCTTTGCGATTCTGATTGTACGGCCGAACAGAAGATGTCTAAAAGAAGCAGTCTTCGAGAAATTTCTAATATTAAAATCGCCATGATAATGTAACAAATAAATGCTATTCTTTCTTGCTGATTTGCCCTTAATTATTTCTGTAATTCCAGATGACATCTTCCTCACAGTATTTATGGTAGTAGTTACGGTATTTAAATACCGTATTTATATTTTGTATTTAAATACTCACGTTGAAAACTATTTATGAACAGTATTTAAATACCCCTGTCAACAAAGTATGTTGTATTTATATTTAAATACTCAAAAAAATGTATTTATGCCCATCCCTGTTTGCAAAACGTACGTGGGTACTTTTAACGCGCGCCGAAATCTCGACACACGGTACACCACATGTGTACCCACCGCGTACCCTTCCACCAAGTTGCCACCGTCCTCGGCCGGGCTCCAACCGGCGATCTTGAGATCAGCTGGCGGACACGCTGTATACCGAAACAACGTGCACGTGGCTCGAAACGAAGAGTGGTCTTTTGTGACTTACAGGTGGTGGTGGTGGTGATGATCGAACTGCTCGCCGCAGTCGGTCACGCTTCATTGGGCGGGCAACGTCAACGGCTATCACAGGGGAGGAGGGAGGAGCGCGCGTCCTGGGCCGACTTCACTGTGCCTACACGGTGACCGTGCGATATATTTGTACAGAAAACGTCCGTAAGAACAGTGGAATCGCGCAACAACCGACGCGGACGACAGAACAGAGGAGGCAAGCTAGCGCTTACAATTGAAGTACTTGAAGAAAATAACGAATTGGATACACAACCCGAAACAGGGAAGGGGCACCAAGCCAACTGAATTATCAACCGCGCCCCAAACACACATATGGATACACACACGCACGCGTGCACCCACACTCTTAGAAATGGAGCTTCACCGCATAGCACGCTCCTAGCCAACCATCATCTCGAATGATATCGTTATCTGCCCTGATTTGCTGAAAACGGGAGGCGTACGCCATTTTTGTGACAATTATGAACAGCATAAGTGTCACAAAAAGGCGTACTCCTACCGTTTTGAACAAATCAGGGCACACAGCGATATCATTCGAGTAGTTGGTTGGCTAGGAGCGTGCTATGCGGTGAAGTTCAGTTTTAAGAGTGCAGGACGTAAAATTCTTGTTAGTCGGGCATCATCTTGCACTAGGACGTGACGTCATGCGCAACGGGCGGTCTGCTTTGAGCTCCTGATTTGGGTGAGCCCGCGCGCTCGCGCGCGCTTGTGTGTGTATGGAGGAGGTTGATAATTCAACTGTCTTGGTGGCGTTTTCATGTTTCGATCTCTGCATCCTGCACTCTTAAAGCAAAACTTCACCGCGTAACCCGCTCCTATATCCAACCATCACCACGAACGACATCGTGTTAACCTCCGATTTGTTGAAAACATTATGCGTCCGCCCTTTTTTGGGACAATTATGTACTGCATAAGCGTCACAAACAAAAAAAAGGCGTACGCCTTCCGTTTTCAACAAATGAGGGGTGAGAACTGCGACATTCGGGATTATGATTGGCTAGGAGCGCGCTATGCGGTGAAGTTCTTTTCTGTTCTTTCATCCCCTATCCTTTGCTATACACTCTTAAAAATGAACTACACCGCATAGCACGCTCCTAGCCAACCATCATCTCGAACGATATCGTTATCTGCCCTGATTTGTTGAAAACGGGAGGCGTACGCCTTTTTTGTGACACTTATGCTGTTCATAATTGTCACAAAAAAGGCGTACGCCCCACGTTTTCAACAGATCAGCGCAGATAACGATATCATTCGAGATGATGGTTGGCTAGGAGCGTGCTATGCGGTGAAGTTCATTCTTAAGAGTGTACTTATATAGTCGTGACGACGCCCGCTTCCTTGTGGCCAACAACTGCGGGCCGATCCTGCCATTACACCCCTCCCCCTCTTATTTTTGTTCATTTGTGTGTGTCATTTTCTTCAATTTCTGAAAGTAAGCACTCGTGTGCCTGCTCTGATCTGTCGTCCTTGTCGTTTTTGGCGCTTCCTGACTCTTCTACATATGTCGCAACGAGCACGGTCAAACATCAACGTCACTGAAGAAATCGTATCAGTGAGACAATGAGACAGCATCGCTCAGCCTCGGGTATAGTAGCTAAGGTTAAAGTATAGCTCGTAAAACGATATAGCTACCGCTTTCGGTTGAAGTAACCGTAAAATGTAACCGCAATTAAGTTCCTCATACCCTATAGTCAGACGGCAAACCTAAGTACGTTAACGGAACGGAGGTTATTTCATCTGTAATCCAACCCTCGTTTCGAATGACATTGTTCTCTGCCGTGATTTGTTGAAAATACACTCTTAAAAGTGGACTTCACCACATAGCACGCTCCTAGCCAACCACCATCCCGAATGACAACGTTCTCGCCCCTGATTTCTTGAAAACGGGAGGAGGAGCCTATTTTGTGCCGTGCATAATGGTCAGAAAATAGGCTCCTCCTCCCGTTTCAACAAATCTAGGGCGAGAACGTTGTCATTCGGGGTGATGGTTGGCTAGGAGCGTGCTATGTGGTGAAGTTCATTTTTAAGAGTGTAGGAGACGTACGCTCTTTTTTTTTCTTTTTTGTGGCAAGTATGAACGGCATAATTGTCACAAAAGAGGTGTACGCCTCCCATTTTCAACAAATCAGGGCAGAGAACGATGTCATTAGAAATTATGGTGGGACAACAGGTAAAGTAACTGCCGTTCCAACAACGGACTTAGGCTTGCCGTCTGACTACACCTTTACGAACGAACTTCACCGCATAGCACGCTCCAAGCCAACCATAATCTCGAATGATCTCGTTATCCGCGCTGATTTGTTCAAAACTGGAGGCGTACTCCTTTTTTGTGACAGTTATGAACAGCATAAGTGTCACAAAAAAGGCGTACGCCACCCGTTTTCAACAAATCAGGGCAGATAACGATATCATTCGACATGATGGTTGCGCTAGCAGCGTGCTATGCGGTGAAGTTCATTTTAAAGACTGTAGGGTATAAGATATTGCAACACTTTGCATGCGTCAGTTCCATAATGTCATTTTGTCGAGGCTTCATATGCTCCGCCATTTAATCCCAACCAGGATTTCCAGAAATTTTGTCGTCTCGTATACAGCTGTCATATCCAGGACAGCCGTTGCACCAGGGGTCTCAGACACGCGGCGCTCATTTTATTATTATTATTATTTATTAATACTACTGGCCTCCTTCTGGGGGCCCAAGTACAGGAGTGGCGGTACATCGATACGAGAAGAAACAAAAATGCAAACATGAAACAATGCGAATTATGGGAACATAGCAGGTGACACAGTATAGCTACAAATGGCAAATGATGAGAATACAGTAATTATATACATTGATGACAAAGGGCACAATGCACACGTGTAGCAAGCAAGATAATAATGATATATACAATAACACAACGACTTAAAATGATACTAGGTGGTCCTGAACCCTTGAAACAATTTCATCAACGCTTTTAACCGACACCGACATTGTCCGGTAGGCTATTCCAATCCCTGATTGTACGTGAAAAAAAAAAAAAAAGAACTAAAGGAGTGGCCCACGATGTGGCCCGCGATAAACTATACTGTGTGGCCCGCGAGGGCCCTTAACGAAAGAGAGAACGAAACTACCGCATAAAAAAAAAAAAAAATAATGAAGAATTACGACTAAAACCTAACGGGGATAAATCTCGGCAAACGGCAGTCCACGAGTGCACAGTTTCTGTGACTACCACAGGATGGCACTAATGACGGTGCCCGTTCCTTGAATCGCGCGTTTTTTTTTGTTTTTTTTTTGTATGGGTGGAATGCCCACAGGGTTGACAGATACGGTTACTTTGCGTCCAATTGGATGGTTTTCTAAGTGTCGAGGTGGCAAATTTTGGGCAATGGTGGCTATACAGGGTGTTTCAAAAAACGTGTCATTCGGACTTTATAAAAAAACGGGGCGACGGAAAAATACGGGGTAAACGGCATTTGTGTGGCAACTGAATTTGCCACCTTGAAAAAATATTTTCATTTCATTTTAATTAAAATAAATTGAATTTCTTTAATTGAACTCCAAAATTTCCCAAGTCAACCTAACGTTTTTTTGTTTTGTTTTTTACAGAATTTGAGAGCCCGTATCGAACTTAAGGCGGGGTCCCATAGCCTCGATTTGAGCAGCAGCAGCAGAGCAACAGCAGCGGAGCAGCAGAGCTGCAGCGACACGAGCGGTCCCATAGCACTGGGCGAGAGCAGCAGCGCTGCCTAGCTGCAGAAATTCCCTGCTGCTCTCGTATCCGAATTTTTGGTTGCTGTGCTGCCCTGTTGGTCTGCAGCCTGAGCAGCCGGTCTCGAAAGCCAATCAGGATGCTGGTTGGTATTGTTTTCGTTCGACGGTGTTTAGGGTTAGCAGGGCGGTGAGTGACGGCAGAAGGTTTGTTTCGGGTTGTTCTGTGATTTGATTCTCAAGGCCTGGATTCGCTTGTGATTGCCAGTAGTTTGGAGCGAGTGTTCAATCATCGGGACTGCGTGAAGTGCGCTTTCAGGACATAATTCAGTTCATAAAGTTCAATAAAGTGTTCGACGGAACCTACGTGATACATATGTTGTGTACCAGTTGTAGCTACATGTTCGCTTGTTTTCTGGAAAGTACTTCAAAACCCGTGACCCGATAACGTACAAGCAAATTACTGTCACGTCCATGGCGTGTGAAAACCAAACCTAACAAATTTCTTGAGGTCGGTATTCCGAGACCTTGCTAGGTGGTTGTAAATGAAACTGACCCTTGAAAAGGGTTAGATGGAGATAGACAACGTTCAGACAACAAAAAAAGGTTCGATAGAGATAGATAATGAACTCGTTCCTTGTGAAAACAGGCAGAAAGCAGTGAGTACTAGCAGACGGAGCCTTTGTTATAGACAGTTTTATTTCACTAAGAGCAACGTACGCATTTGACAGTCACCGTAAATCAAAATATCGAATCCTATAGTAACGAGGCAATATTTATACGACGAAATCCCGTAGAAGAATCTCCACACAACACAGCAAGGACTGTTCTCCACAGCAGTAGGGCGAACCTACGTTGAATGTCATGAAACTGACTCCACATCAACGAAGAGTCAGGTAATACGAGGCTCAGACCACCACCACACTCATCTCAAAGTTCACTTATGAGCTCCAAATCCACAATATATCTCTCACACAAACGCCTTTCACCTAGGATTGCGTTCCTAGGTGTGTGCACTAAAAGGCTTAGCCGCTGCGTACGCCTTCGGAATGTGCGAAATGTAAACAATGACACAGTTGCCAACACGTTTTGTGTTTCCTAAGCCGCTGCTGCCGCTAATTCAAAACGAAGCTATGGGACGCCTCCAGCAGCAGAGCAGCGGCAGCAGAAAGCTGCTCTGCTGCCATGTTGCCGTGTTGCTGCTGCCGCACCGCTGCTGCTGTGCTGCTGCTGCTCGCATAAAGCTATGGGACCCGGCCCTTAGTCAGATCCACCATGAAATCCACTCGATATTGCAAATAGAACTGCCCAAAAAAAGTCCCGAAGTTGAGGCTTCAGAGTTTCGGGTATTCAACAGCGCACCAAATCAGACGGAAAAATGCAGGAAAGGGCAGGACATGCTCCTGCCCCCATGAAGCTAGAACAGTTTATCGCCGGACCGGCGTGCAGCACAAGACGCGCAGATAACAAGGCAGGTGACATTCCACCATACGTTGATAAGCGGCAAACAAAATGATTCCGCCTCTTTTTTCCCGCCCTGTGTTTTTTCGACCTTCTATCTTTCATGGGGGCAGGAGCATGTCCTCCTCTCCACGAATCTTTGCGTCTGATTTGGTGCGCCGTTGAATACCCGAAACTTTGAAGCCTCAATTTCGGGACTTTTTTTTGGGCAGTTACATTTGCAATATTGAGCGGATTTCTTAGTGGATCTGACTAAGTTCGCTACGGGCGCTCTAATTCTGTAAAAAAAAACGTTAGGTTGACTTTGGAAATTTTGGAGTTCAATTAAAGAAATTCAATTTATTTTAATTAAAATGAAATTAAAATATTTTTTCAAGGTGGCAAATTCAGTTGCCACACAAATGCCGTTTACCCCATATTTTTCCGTCGCCCCGTTTTTTTTTTATAAAGTCCGAATGACACGTTTTTTGAAACACCCTGTATTATTTTCAGGTAAACATCAAAACTGAGCGTAATTCAAAGGTGGTTTGCAAGATAATTGCAACATAGTGTACACTTACGGAATAAAATTGAAGTAATTTGTGAAAAAAAAAATTCTCATGAAATCTTCGCTTCGCCGTTCCAAGCTACGCCGCCATTTTCGGGAAAAATTTTGGTGTCATGGCGGCCCGCATAGGAAACAGCAGCCAATGAAAAACGCTCAATTTGATTGACAGATCGAGCCTCTGTTTTAGGCTCCTCCTAATGGCCAGACTCCCTTTGGCATACACGGCACTGACTCCCCTTAGCGTTGTAGCCTTAAAGTTGGCGCGCTCCAGCGTCACGCGCCGGCACTTGAAAGCCTGTATTGGTGCGCTGGGATTTGAAATAAACGCTCCGATTGGCCCTCGCGCGAGTGTACGTGGCGAATAACGGGCGAAGTGATGCATTTATTTATTTATTTACTCAATGTACCGAAAAGCTCCACAGTTATTACATGGGGGTGGAATATCGTAAACAATTGGTATACACAAACGCGCTGAACATGAAGAACACAAAACACAATATTCGGAAACAAGAAAAGTGCATGAAATTGCGCAGCGAAAAGCAAACATCTCCAAGAAAGTACATCAATATGAAAACAATATATAGAAAAGGGAAAATATTTTTTTTTTTAAATGCATAAATATGCAAACAATGTAAGACATATCTCCAAGCTCACACATATGGATATGAAACTTAACCGATACCTATAAAGTCAACTATGCGACTACGGAGCGATGGCTGATCAATTTATGCAAGCTAATTCTGAGGGAAGACCGCAGTGGATAGATGTCCTGCAGAATAATTATTTAGAAAACACGTTTATCCCACAATCGAAGCGTTGTACTTTAAATCGATGGTCAAACCGTGGAAAAATTAAAGTAGCTCGAGTTAGAGAAGTAATGCCACGTGGAACATTATGAATAAGCCTACGAAAGGGTGATATCCTCGCAAGCAAACGTCATTTGTAGAGGTCAGGAAGCTCAAGTTCTTGTTTAATTGCGGTAACCGAAGATGAACGCGACAAATGGCCAAAAACAAACCTGGCGGCTCTGCTTTGAACAGCCTCAATATTAACGGACAAGTACAGTTGAGATTGATCCCACATTTCGCTACGGGATAACGGCACGTTGAAGATCCATACCCTAAATTCCAGTCTGTGTTTCTTTATGCTAGAGGTGGGACGAATCCAGAATTTTCCGAATCCGTATCCGAATCCGTATCCGAATCCAAGGAAGCTTCTGCGAATCCGGGACTCTTAGGAATCGCGATTCTTTCGAATCATTTCTTTAAAAATAAAATAAAAGGGTTTTAGAAACATTTCTACTTAAATGTAACTTGCATAACACGTTGTGCATCGACTGCAGGCAATTACATGAGTTCTCGAGTCTGAACTGCTTCCATAAAACTAAGCAACGATCAAGAGCAAAGTCATATATTAATTTTCAATTTGTAACGTAACAGCCTGAACACTTTCAGTCCAGCGCAATGTAAACAAACAAACAAGGTTCGAGTTGGTCGCATCGTGTCGAACAATCTTCTGGGGAGGATTGATGTGAGGAGGTGCGATAAGTCAACCCGACGCATTTCTGTCGGGTTCATGTAACCGCGACTCGTGTCGTCCGAGACGCGAGATATCAGGAATAATTATGATGCAGTATTGTTTGCGCCAAAGCTGATCCTCGCACATACACACACACACAAAAAGTGCTTCGTCTTCACCAGCTATCCGCCATCCTTTCAGTTATCACCTTCTCCATCTCTTGAGGAATAAGGGAAAGCCCAACTCTGTCGTCGGTATAACAACAGGTTGCAGAACGGTGGGACGTTTGTGTTTGTAACAATTTTCGAGGAGCGCACGACAGTATAGTTTTCATGCTCTTCTCTTTCTCTGTGTGCTAGAAACCAAAAGTAGTCCGGTGAAGACCTCAATTGCGCATTTACTGGATGTTCTGACGTATTCACTTTTCGGATGTAAACCCCTCGCACACCCCTAACACCCCCTTAAACATTTCGTGACAACGCATTAATATTTTTTTTTTTTTACCTGTGCACCCCCTAAAGAGGGTTCCTCGTCATTTCAGCTGTAAGGACACGTCTGTAATGGTACACTCTTAAAAATGAACTTCACCGCACAGCACGCTCTTAGCCAACCATCATCTCAAATGATATCGTTATCTGCCCTGATTTGTTGAAAACGGGAGGCATACGCCTTTTCTGTGACAATTATGAACAGCATAAGTGTCATAAAAAAGGCGTACGCCTCCCGTTTTCAACAAATCAGGGCAGATAACCATATCATTCGAGATGATGGTTGGCTAAGAGCGTGCTATGCGGTGAAGTTCATTTTTAAGAGTGTACGTTGAGCAGTTATGGTGCGAATGTAATAATGACCCCCCTCAAATTACTTGTAACACCCCTTCGTGTTTGGGATTCCGGATAAACCATTGCATGAAACACACCGACCTGCTCGCACGTCTCGCACGGACGCCGCGCGCGCGCCCGAATGCCTCCGATTGCCGGTCCAGCCGCCGCAAAGCGCGAGCAAGTAAAAGTGTCGATTGCGCAGGACCGGAAACAGTTTTCTCTTCCGGTCATGCGCAGGTCGCCATTTTTGTGTTGTTTTTCCTTCGGCGCGGCACCCGTGTCTTGCGCGACGCTGCAGTAGAAACATCGGCGGGCGTGGAAGACTTCAATATCTCACACAACACTCTCTCTCACTCTCTTTGTCGCTGTCGGATTGTTGTTGCGTGCTTGCCCTACCGGTCCGGTGTGTGTGTGTGTGTGTGCTCGTGCAGTGTGGTGAAGTGCACTTCGTCTTTCATTTTTTTCACGTGCGTACCGTCTCGCTATTTCGCGAAACTAATATTCGAGTGACATGACCACGAGATGAAATGTGTGTCGAACGACTTATGTGGCAACCATCCCGGCGCTGCAGCGGAGGATACCTTTGAACCTGGCGTTCGTCTGCTCTGCTCCGCTGTTTTCTTTTAGCGTTGAACAATAGTGCAATCAGACACCGCACCTCGCAGTCGGCGCCGAGTGAACCTTGTGCGGGTCTTTCTCCCGTTTCCTCGCTTTCAGTTTCGGTTTTGGGTTGCCTTTCGAAGTAGCACGACACGAATACAGCCCGTTCCAAACGTGATGAAGCCGTGCGTACGGAAGTTGACGACGCGCGCGGCTTATGACACAGCGTCTGGCTGTCGTCTGCGAGTGAAAACAGAGGCACTGCAAGCAACAAGTGACATTGGCCGCTAGGCGTCGTGACGTGCAGCCTTGCATCGTCTGCTACGACTGACCAATCGGAAGGATTCGTCTGGTGGCTCGCTTGTTTTGAAGTCGTCTGCTACACGTGCGAGCACATGGTAGAAAAGTGATACGGTGTTGTTGGTGTTGTTGGTGTTGTGACTGGGAAAGGATTGCACCTGAATCGAAAGCTCTGGCGACGGTGTCTAAAGATGTCACGCCGGAAGCAAGCCAAGCCAAGAGCGTTGAAACGTAAGTGTAATGTCTTCAGTCTTCATTATACGTTGAGGTGCGTTGGATATGTGCAGTGCTAATTGGTCACGTGCATATCAAAGGGTGTCACCCTTGGGTGACGCATGCCAGTGTTCGGAGTCCTTGCCAACTTGCCGTTTGCGGGGACGTGCACGGATCGTCGTATTCGATGATGCAATTAGACATAGAATGGCAAACATAACGCAAATTATGAGAAAGATGCCACCCGCCATGTGTTCTTCTGTGTGGATGTGTGCGTGTGCGTCGTGTTATCTAATAATAATAAGAAAATAATAATAATAATTGTTATTATTATTATTATTCGTCTTACGCCCTAGCCACACGGCACACTTAATGCATTATACGGAACGGCATTTACTTCACCGCCTAACCAACCATCATCTCGAATGATTTGATAAAAACTGGGGGTGTACACTTTTTTTTACAATTATGCAGCACATAATTGCAACCGAAAAGTCGTACGCCCCGTGTTTTCAACCAATCAGGGCTGCGAACGATGTCATCCGAGGCGATGGTTGGTTATGAGATGATGTGATGTGATGTGATGGGAATAAAGAAAAAAATGGGGATTAAGAGATGAAGTAAATGCCATTGCGTTTAATGCATTAAGTTTGCAGTGTGGCGCGGGGCATTACCTAGCGTGGCTTAGTACGCTGAAGGTCACTCTGTGACACTGGCCCGGAATTAAAGGGGGTGTGTTCCAGTCTCGCTGCTGGCGGCTTCTCTTCAAATGCCATCATGCAGGTGTACGTTGATGCTGCGTGATGTACTTTAGAACGTATAGAACATGACCATTCGCGAAAGCGTACCGTTACTGTTTCCATTCTTGACGGTACAATGCTGCGAATTGCCGCCTCTGAATAGACTACATTAATTAATTAATGTAATCGAATTAAGAAGAGAACCACAGTTTACCCGTTTGCTGTGCTACCAGTAACAACACCGGCCAGGGATGGGCATAAATACATTTTTTTAGTATTTAAATATAAAAACTAAATACTTTATTGAAACGGGTATTTAAATACTCCTCATAAATACTTTTCAACATGAGTATTTAAATACAAAATATAAATACAGTATTTAATTACCGTAACTACTACCGTTACTGTCAGGAAGATGTCATCTAGGATTACAGAAATAACGATGACCATAACAACAAATCAGCGAGGAACAATAGCATTTATTGTTGGATTATCATGACGATTTTAATATTAGATGTTTCTCGAAGACTGCATCTAGGCATCTTCTGTTGAGCCTGTTGCGTGTGTCGTCTCTGGTAGCGTGGCAACACACCAATGAAAGGACCATGAGCCAATTCAGGGTACAAGCAAATGAAGTTAACTATTTACATAAGTACAAGAGTTGGATGATACAGAGAAACTGTTGGCGATCCGTGCAGCCTGCTCATCGTCGGTTGAGAGAAAGACGCCTGGGTCACTCTGGTCTCCGCTTATATCTGTTCGGTCGGCATGAGAAAGCATTCCCCGAATCCTTTGTTGGGTGCGAGAAACTGTGGCAGTGTCTTGGAGCAAATGTCTCTCGGACGGGTCCCCCAAAACAAGGAAAGGCGACACCTTCGTGGAACTGATGGCCATCTGCAGCCCGTCCCGGTGCCGAAACGTCTTCCACGAAAACTCGCGCAGATCGTGTTACACGTACACTTTTCTGCTACAGTGTAGGAACATAACAAGCCGTACAATTAGATTCGCAAACGAGAGGAGAGTCTCTACAGGTACCGATGAACAAATGATTGTATTAAATTTGACGAAGATGCTTCGTACAACAAGGTAATCGGGTAGACTTGACTGCTGTCCGCAACAACAGTGAAAATCTTGTCATCTAAAATGGTTTGTCGTATGCACATGCTCATAGCGCAAACACAGCATAACTGTGTCGCCTTTATTCCCGAAAGGTGAAACGCAGGGCAACTTTGAGATATCAGTCAGTATATTCTGTATTTAGGAATATTTATAAAGTATTTACAACAATAAATACACGAAAATTGGTATTTAAATATAAAAAATAACAAAGACGGTTAAGAGCATCAACTGTTTACTAAAAAACAAGACTTTCGTGCAGTATGCTGCACTTCTTCAGGTTTGAAGAAGTGCAGCCCACTGCATGAAAGTATTGTTTGTTTTTTTATGTATATAGTAAACAGTTGATGCTCTTCACCGTCTTTGTTATTTTTGATTCTGCATCGCCGGAAACTTGTACATTGTTTTTTCTTCACGTTCTACGATATTTAAATATAACTATAAATTCACTTTCAAGTCTGTATTTAAATACAAAATATAAATACATGTATTCATATTTAACTAGTATTTCAAATACAATGTATTTAAATACTGCCTATCCCTGGCCACGGCTCCTACAGCGGTTGATATCAGCCACAATCAAGGGTCGGGGGTATCGTGTATCGAAAGCAAGAAAAAATAACAAGAAAGAGAAGGCGGTCTGCCTGCCGAGACGGGCGGCAAGCTGCCACAGAGAGAGAGAGAGAAAAAAAAATACAAGAAAAAAAAAAGGGAAACACGAAAAAACGGGACACACCAACAAGACACACGGCACATAGCGATGATACGTTCGGTGCAAAGTCCCGTGGCTGTGCCATCTGGTGGTCAGCTTCGGTTCACACCATACACACTCTTAAAAATGAACTTCACCGCATAGCACGCTCCCCGCCAACCATAGTCTCGAATGATATCGTTATCAACACTGATTTGTTGAAAACGGGAGGCGTACGCGTTTTTTGTGACAATTATGAACAGCATAAGTGTCACAAAAAAGGCGTATACCTCCCGGTTTCAACGAATCAGGGCAGATAACCATATCATTGGAGGGGATGATTGGTTAGGAGCGTGCTATGGGGTGAAGTTCATTTTTAAGAGTGCACCATAATAAACTTCACCATAATAGCTTTCAGTTGGTCACATTTGTTGCAGCAGGTCACATATTTGCTAGTCACAGGTTTATTGTTCACAGTTACTTCAGTTCACAGCTGATCGCAGGTTGTTGGTCATGGGCTGGGGCTGCATAAAATTCGGGGAGTGTGTCATTAGTGATGTTACGTCGCAGCAGGTTAATGTATCATTGCTGACGTGAGCCGGGGCTTGAAATAAGAAAGGTCCCCACGTAGCTTGTGCACGTGAAGTACGGGGAGGGTGTGAGGATTGGGGTGTGTATCGGGGGATGGGGGTAAAATAACTCTCGGCACCCAGAGTAAGTTGAGAGTCGAAGAAGCAAGGGACGAAGTTCCGAAATACTCAGTGCTATCAACAGAGGGGGCGACGTTCGAAGCGTGTAGCACGCATGGTGGCAATAATCCGTTAGCGACTCTCTTAGGGAGGAGTTGGGGGAGGAGTTGCGATCCAAGAATAACTGGGTCTTAAGCCGCGCTCTGTGCGGTTATCTTACAAATTTCAGGTGGAGGTTACAAGCACCAGAGGGGGATATGTATGGAAATCCCTCTTCGGGGAGTGCACGCAAAAAAAAAAAAAAAAAGAAAATGCTACAAAGTGGCAGCTTGGCGAGACCTACCCATTGGGTCATCCAGAACCGCAAAAATGGGGGTGAGGGGGAGGTCCTTATTACGGTAATGTTGTATAGCAGGTGGACGTTGCATTGCTGGCATGTGTCTAAAGCTGAAATAGCGCTTGCCCCCCCCCCCCCCCCCCCGCCTTGTAGCGGGTTGTGCACACTCTTAAAAATGAACTTCACCGCATTGCACTCTCTTAGCCAACCATTATCTCGAATGATATTGATATCTGCCCTGATTTGTTGAAAACGGGAGGAGTATGCCTTTTTTGTGACAATTATGAACAGCATAAGTGTCATAAAAAAGGCGTACGCCTCCCGTTCTCAACAAATCAGGGCAGATAACGATATCATTCGAGATAATGGTTGGCTAGGAGCGTGCTATGTGGTGAAGTTCATTTTCAAGAGTGTAGAGCACGGGCTCGAGTTTACCCGAAAGCCCGGTCCCGTCCGTGTGCCGGGCCTGGCCAGGTAAACCTTTTTTCTTTTTTTTTTTTGTGCGGACCTGGGCTGGGCTCAGGCCTGTACATTGCCGGGTCGAGGTTGGGCTCGAGCCTGTGTTACCCCACTTTTAGTTAGCCACGGTCAACGTTTACAGCCCGCTACATTGGGCAGGCCTGGAACAGGCTTGGTTGCCTACGAATTTCTCGGGGCGGGCACGGGCCGGGAAACCTATAGAAAGTCGTGGGGCTTGGGCCTGGCCAGGTATGGAGCTGTCGCGGGCTTAGCCCGGACGGGTAAATCAAAAGAAGGCCGGTGCGGGCTTGAGCCTAACAATGCGGCCCGTCCAGTTCTCTACTTTGAAAGTCTTAGTACAGTGCTGGACAAACGTTTTCAGAACACCGCTCCGGCGTATTCCATCCTCAGAGCGACACGGCAGCAGCGAAAGGGACCGTACGGGCGTACAGACATGCGGCTAAGTAACCCAGACACCTGCTCAGAAGTTCGTACACTCTTAAAAAAAGGGTGTACTTTAACTCCATTTTTGCCACATACAGGGTGTTCAAAATTAAGCTTTCACTAGCAGTTTATAAATAGGCGAACAAAAAAAAAACTGGTGCTACTTTTTCTGTTCCTTGAGTAAGAAACAGGTGCTACATAATTAGCAGCACCTGTTTCTTACACAAGTAGCGTAAAAGTTATCATCCGGATTCCTGTCATCGCTGTGTTTGCGTAGCTTAATTTTGAACACCCTGTATATAACACCCTTTTGGACAGTACAATTGCGCTCAAAAGGGTGTCTCCTCACTCCCTCAACGGAGTAGCATTACACCTTTCTCTTTACTAGAGAGTAATATTACTCCCCTGCAGGAAGAAAGGTGTTATGCTACTCCCATGAGCGAGTGAGGAGACACCCTTTTGAGCGTCATTGTACTCTCCAAAAAGGGTGTTATATATGTGGAAAAAAAAAAGAGTTAAAGTAAACCCCTTTTTTTAAGAGTGTATGGTACCATTCGCTGCTAGCGCGTATAACTCGATTCCTCGATCCCGTGTTAGCACCGCAAAGCAACTGCGGCTATGAGCGGCGTACAGACGTGGACAGATGGAGAGAGGACAGCAGGAAGGAGTGGGGGACATGAGGGGGGTTAGTATGAGTCCTGGGCCTACTTCAGGGGGAAACTGTGCCTACATTCGTCTGAAAAGTCTTCGGAAAACTGAGGGAAAACCTCAGACAGCACAGCGGGTGACAGGATTCGAACCCGTGTCACCTCCCACACTCTTAAAAATGAACTTCACCACAAAGCACGCTCCCAGCCAACCATCACCCCGAATGACGACGTTCTCGCCCTAGATTTGTTGAAAACGGGAGGAGGAGCCTATTTTGTGCCGTGCATAATGAGCACAAAATAGGCTCCTCCTCCCGTTCTCAACAAATCTAGGGCGAGAACGTTATCATTCGGGGTGATGGTTGGCTGGGAGCGTGCTTTGTGGTGAAGTTCATTTCTAAGAGTGCAGTCTCGGCTTTGAAAGCGATCATCCTAACCACTATGCCACTAGCTACCCACTCACACTGTGACCCATGACACTATCCACTCACCCATGGCACTCTGGGGAAGGAATGCTCCAGAGCGTGCTCCGTAAACTTTTGTCCAGCACTGCACAGAAATGGTTTTGCAAATGCAAATTGTTTCATAAGCTATTTGGAATTACATATATTCTTCACCTGGGTAGTGGGGTCTGGAAAAAATTACTGGCCACGACCGCCTACAACCCTTGCATACTTGACGTGCGAGGGAAATCGAGGGCAGAATTGACACGTAACGCGGAGATACGGCAGAGCCGAACGAGTGTTAGCGCAAAGCAATGAAATATATTAACGTGATCGGTACGCATTCACGCATGTTACGCCTGCTACCAGTGGCATAGCGAGACCTTCAAGGTATAAGAGGGGCGGGGGGGGGGGGGTGCTCCCCACGAAAACACGCCCCCGCCCCCCCGCTCATACCGCGTGCGACAACACACACATACTTGCGCACACTGCAAAATGCGGATCAAAAAAGAGTTGAGTTGAACGTTCACAATATGATTTCATGTACATATACACTGCCATGACCAATGAGGTGGTGTCACGAGTTTGAAAAGCTCATACTCTGAAAACCACTTGCTGCTTAGATGGACGCCATAAACTGCAAGCGCTTTCGCGATCATCACACTGGTCCCCCCCTCCCCCCACACGCAAACACACACATTATGTTATCCTCGAATTTGCACGATTTGCGTGAGTCGCTCCGTGGCAGGTAGGGGGGGCTCGAGCCCCCCCCCCCATTAGCCCCTCGGTGGCTAGGCCACTGCCTACAACACAGCCAGGACACTAAATAAAGAAGATTTGAAATAAAAGAAGAAGAAATAAAAGAACTAAAGAAGATACATTCCTTTGGCAGAGCTAGGTCAAAGTTTCGCCGCGAGATGGCGAAAGACTGTTCCACTTAACGTCAAGAGCGGCGAGAAAGCAGGGAGCTGGTGATAATTGATCTTCATAACGAACCCTGAGACTGGGGAAAAAACACATTAAACAGGAGTCTCAAACACAGCTGTGTTTGAGACTCCTGTTTAATGTGTTCTTCCCCCAGTCTCAGGGTTTCTTATGAAGAACTGTTTTATTGCCAGCGTGACGCCCACGTTGTGAGTGCCACACTCTTAAAAATGAACTTCACCGCATAGCACGCTCCGAGCCAACCATCATCTCCAATGATATCATTATCTGCCCTGATTTGCAGATAACGGGAGGCGTACGACGTTTCTGTGACAAGTATGAACAGTATAAGTGTCACAAAAATGGCGTACGCCTCCCGTTTTCAACAAATCAGGGCAGATAACGATATCATTCGAGATGATGGTTGGCTAGGAGCGTGCTATCTGGTGAAGTTCATTTTTAAGAGTGCAGTGGTGGATCAAGGGCAAAAGAACTTGTTCCAAGGAGCAGGGGTTTTTCATCAAGCGATTACCTCATACGGGACACGGAAGAGAAGAGGACGGGCATGCACGCGATAAGTGAGGCCGCGATGTTCAAACTTTCTTTCCTTTTTTTTTTCTTTTCGCGCGTGTGTCGCGCGCAGGTGGTCGTGCGTCTCGTCTACAGTGTGCCGTAAGCACTGTGCGTAATGAGACTTGAGCTGCGACGTCATGTTTGGTCACGTGACACTGGAAAATATATTGCCGCGTCGGAGTCACAATGGAAGCGAATGCTGTGAGTTGTTGCTGTATATGCGTGCAATTACAAAAGGAAATTGTAAAAAAATAAATAAAAATGAAACATGCTGCTGCCTCATTCGGCCCGCAGTAAGACGCCTATATGGCGCATCCCAATGTCCTCCAATGTTACGTGGCTCCAAGGTGCTCAAAGGCTGCACTGTAAACTGAAAAAACACCCTTATGGGTGTAAATGGCTTGTCCTATAACTGACACCACAGTTTACACCGTATGGTCTTGGAACACCCTCTTTAGAGGGTGTATTCTGTGTAAAACACCCTTTGAAAGAGTGCTTTTCCTTGAAAATGCCGTGTTTTGCACCCTTTATACACCCTTTTAGGAGGGTGTTTAACAATCTTACACCCCCATAAAAGGGTGTTTAAAGGGTGCAAAAGAAGGCATTTTCAAGGAAAAGCACCCTTTCAAAGGGTGTTTTACACAGAATACACCCTCTAAAAGGGGTGTTCTAGACCATACGGTGTAAAAAGTGGTGTCAGTTATATAGGACAAACCACTTACACCCATAAGGGTGATTTTCAGTTTACAGTGTGCGCGTGACGTCATCAGCTGCAAGGGCATCATTGTATTGTGCGGTTCTAAATGCACTTTGCCGAACCGCGCGTGGCCAAAGCAAACTCTAGAAAGCACGCGCGGGTCGCGCGCTGTGCACAGACCGCGCATCGTACCTTGAATGCTATAGCATTCCATTCACAAAACAAACCCGTGCGACACCGCCGGGAGCGTCCACGAAACCCCATCCGGCGCGGGGCAAAACTTCTCCCGGATCTTCTTCTTCTTCTTCAACTTCTCCGGAGTTCTCCCAATGAGATTCGCCATTAGTGAACATACCAGATAAAATATATTGGCGAACATAGTTTCTTTAGTGAACGAGGTAGAAGTGATTTAATAATAATGACATCATGTTATGTTATCTAATAACGAGTGGTACATTTTGCTTGGGCAACCGGCAAGCCACAGCTGATTGTTGAGCGGAAGGGTGTTAATATACGTATTACATACGACGTAAAGGTCTGGAAGCGGATTTGACTAATGGTACGAACGTACTCCGAAATAGTCCGTACGTCGTTATTTCGTGTGACTGATGCACCAAAACCAATGGTTATATATACGGCAGGTGTACAGAGATCCGCCACACTGAGTCTGTAAAATTTCTGATAGGTGCATGTAGCTGGAAGTGCGCGCTGGAGCGCTGTTATACGGGTGTATCCGCGCGGATATCCGCGATCAGAGGCGGAGAGTTTTCAGTTTTCCCGGGGGGGGGGGAGGCAAGGGCGCACCGCGAAGTAAGTTCTCTGGTGTGGGGGAGGGGGTATGTTTATTAAGAAAAAAAGAAAGGTAATCCAGATGCATGTCGGCTTGTTATTCCAAAAAAAGGTGAAAGGGGAAGACAATAAAGGCAAAGAAAAGAAGAACGCACAAGAAAACAAAAAGACGGAAAGAAAAGGAAAAGAAAAATGAAGAACACAAAACTAAAGCTGAAGAATCACACACTCTGGCGGGATCCTATGATGTATGCAGAACTGGTATCGAAATAAGAGGAAGGAATAACAAAACAAAAAGAAAACAGAGGGAACATAAACAGTGAACATGTGCACAACTGAAGGCACTACGCCTTCGAAAACTGAGTGCAAAAGCAACAAAATGCATTGAATCCTCGGTGTTTGACGCGAAATGCGCGCAATATAATGAATATGGTCAATGAAATGGAGCAGCGGGAGTTGAACCCTCTCTCAACGGATATGCGTTCCGAAGATCCTACCGTTACAACTCACCTGCAGCTGCTGGTACCTTTTCGACTGCTTCGTTTCATTGATCTGATTGCTTTGGGCGAAATTCAGGCTATGTGTTGTGCCATCCTCTATGTTTCTTCGCTTCACCTTCTACTGTGATAATGAGTACACTCTTAAAAATGAACTTCACGACATAGCACACTCCTAGCCAACCATTATCTCGAATGATATCGTTATCTGCCCTGATTTGTTGAAAACAGGGGGCGTACGCCTTTTCTGTGACAATTATGAACAGCACGCTCCTAGCCAGCCATAATCTCGAATGATATCGTTATCTGCCCCGATTTGTTGAAAACGGGAGGCGTACGCCTTTTTGTGACACTTATGCTGTTCATAATTGTCACAGAAATGGCGTACGCCCCCCGTTTTCAACAAATCAGGGCAGATAACGATATCATTCGAGATAATGGTTGGCTAGGAGCGTGCTACGCGGTGAAGTTCATTTTTAAGAGTGTATGGTGGGCGGATACATATTTTACAAATTGCAAGATGCATTTTTGGGCTTGGTGCCTCTTCGCTCTTTTGACCCGGGCGCGCCGAGCCCCAAAGGTTGGTGTCAGTCTCTTAGCGGGACTTCCCGGGGAGGCGGCGCCACCCCTAGTTCATGTTCCGGGGGGGGGGGGAGCCTTGCCCCCCCACACACACACAGTCGTCGCCTATGTCCGCGGCGCATCGTTGTTTACGGATATAATTATAACGTACTGAAATCCGCAGGGATAAAGTACGGACAAAATCGCTGGCATCAACTGTTCTGCAGCGTCATGGCGCATGCTAAGGCGTCCTGCGGAAACTCCTAAAATATCCGCTCTGTACGAAAACTATCTGACTTAAGCTACGTTGCCCTGTTGGTCGCCACAGCGTTTCTCATTCGTAGGAAGCCGATACACACCCGCTCACCACATTTCAGATATACGCACTACTTTATTCATGAATGACCGACGCACCATGAATGACCGACAGACGATTACGACGTTGCGCACCGCCGTGCGCGTACTACGGTGGCGCCACTTACACACATTGACGACGGGCACGTCAGCTGACGATGACCATGACGCTGACAACAATACCCGCCCGATCGCCGATGCGGTCGCGGATCTTTTATGTCCCGGTACAGTGCGGATGCGTTTACTGTCCATGTCATCCGCGCACACCTCCACGTACGGCCGTATACAACAGCTATCAACCAGGAATGTCACGGGAGATCCAAAACGAAGGATGATGTCAAGAAACTGTTCTGAGTCTGAAAACGCAGAAACCCGTTGCTAAGTCATCGGAATGCAGGCGAGCGGGACGACTCAAGCAGCTCCATGGCTTTATCAACAAGTATCTATACAGGGTGTTTCACCTATAAGGTGATAAAAAATTATAACTGGCCACGTACTCGCCGGAGGATCGTCGGACTTTCGGTATTTACCTTCTGGAAACTTTTGCCATCCTTGAGGAAGGCTTTGAACAATTTTTAATTGCGGTAAATTTTTTTTCAATTGAACTTTGAAAATTGCGAACCTCACTTTTTTTTACAGAAATATGATGCCTTCACGGATAACCGCAAACACAACAAAAACTATGCACACTACACCCTTAAAAATGAACTTCACCGCATAGCACGCTTTTAGCCAACCACAATCTCGAATGATATGGTTATCTGCCCTGATTTGTTGAAAACGGGAGGCGTACGCCTTTTTTGTGACACTTATGCTGTTCATAATTGTCACAGAAAAGGCGTACGCCACCCGTTTTCAACAAATCATTTGAGATGATGGTTGGCTAGGAGCGTGCTGTGCGGTGAAGTTCATTTTTAAGAGTGTATCGCAACGGAAATAGTCTAAAAAAATAGTAAAAATTACGCTTTAGCCCCGCCTGCTTGATTTTCGTAGAGAAGCGCGCGCGAAATCTGCGTCTAGACGAGAAAGTGTCCCCGCCTTCATTTGTCCTGGCTTCTTTGTGATAAGACGGTTGTTTCGTTTTCTTTGTGACAAATCGGTTGTCACCAGCATCAAGGTCAACGCGGCGCAAAAAAGGTAAAACAAGAGGCGGGAGCGCTTCCTCCTCTCCCCGCAAATGCCATGCGCTTTTCTTTGCGACAATCAAGCAGGCGGGGCTAAAGCCAAATTTTGAAAATTTTTTAAAAACTATTTCTGTTGCGATACTGCGCATAGTTTCGGTTGGGTGTGTAGTTATCCGTGGAGGCCTTCATATTTCTGTAAAAAAAAAAAAAAAAGTGAGGTTCGACTGGCAATTTTCAAAGTTCAATTGGAAAAAAATAAATTTGCCGCATTTAAAAATTGTCCGAAGCCTCCCTGAATGGTGGCAAAAGTTTTCACAAGGTACACTCTTAAAAATGAACTTCACCGCATAGCACGCTCCTAGCGAACCATCATCTCAAATGATATCGTTATCTGCCCTGATTTGTTGAAAGCGGGAGGCGTACGCCTTTTTTGTGACACTTATGCGGTTCATAATTGTCACAAAAAAAGGCGTACGCCTGCCGTTTTTAACAAATCAGGGCAGATAACGATATCATTCGAGATGATGGTTCGCTACACTCTTAGAAATGAACTTCACCACATAGCATGCTCCTAGCCAACCATCATCCCGAATGACAACGTTCTCGCCCCTGATTTGTTGAAAACGGGAGGAGGAGCCTATTTTGTGCCGTGCATAATGGGCACAAAATAGGCTCCTCCTCCCGTTTTCAACAAATCTAGAGCGAGAACGTTGTCATTCGGGGTGATGGTTGGCTAGGAGCGTGCTATGTGGTGAAGTTCATTTTTAAGAGTGTAGGAGCGGGCTATGCGGTGAAGTTCATTTTTAAGAGTGTAGTTGCCGAAAGTTCGACAATCCTCCGGCGACTAGCTACGTCGCCAGTTAGAACATTTTATCATCTTATAGGTGAAACACCCTGTATATTTCCATCCCAAACGAGACGCAGAGGTATGCTGGAATGAACTCGTTTTCATGCTACCCTGGTTACTAACGAGAGGGGGAGTTGTTTTCCGTTTTTGGTCAAGTATATTTCTTTTCTTGTCTTGTTCCTTTTCCGTGCTTATTCCGGGAAAGTGGATCTCTCTCTTGGAGGGCGTAAATTTTATTCCCAGAGGGAGTCTTCTTTGGGACAAGCTTTACTTACCCCCATTCAAGGACTCGCCTTACCTGTAAATCTATTTCCAATTCGAGTTACAACGGCGTCATAATTTCTTTTTTCTTTTTCACGATGTGTATTAAAGCCAAATCTTGTAGCGGCGTCCGGAACAACGCGAAGCAGCTATTTTTGTAGACGCAGCAGCCTACCAGGATACTAACACTGTCTATTAACTTGTTTCCAAGAAAACAGGCCAGATAACGATGTCACTAGGGATGATAGTTCGCTGGGAGGGTGCTATGCGTTGTAGTTCATTTTTAAGGGTGTGCGGTTCCACTGGATTGTCAAGGTGGTGCTGGTGGTGGCATAGTGCTGAAGGAGCTCACCGTTGTCGACCTCACGGAGGTGGGCAACGTCACGACTAACGCCCTGGAGGAATGTGCATCCTGGGCCGACTTCTAAGGGAACTAGCTGTGCCGACATATGTCTGACAGCGTCCGAGGAAAGATTGCAGATTTCGTTCACTGGGAGAGCGGCAGGGTCAATATTGCCAGACGTCTGTCGGCATAGTGTAGGAACAAAAGGAATGCAGTACTCTGAGCGAAGCTATTCATTGGGCGCGTTAAGTGGCTGCTCCGGACCGCCAGTGTTTCGCACTCCTGCCGTTAGGTGGTAGCGCTCGTACTCCGAATTTAGTACGCGAGCGCGCTCTTCACGCACCAGCTTTTGGAGAGTGCACGAACATAGGGTATCGTGCTCCGTCACGTGACCTCTTCCCTCCTCTCCACGAAAGCGAAGAAAGAGAACGCAGTACTTGTGGACGCAGCACAGCAGAGAGAGTAGAAAAAAAAGTGAAAGGGAGAAACGGCGGCACGGCGAGCGTGTTCAGTTGCCGTTTAATAGCTGCTCCACACTCTTAAAAATGAACTTCACCACATAGCACGCTCTTAGCCAACCATCGTCCCGAATGACAACGTTCTCGCCCTAGATTTGTTGAAAACGGGAGGCGGAGCCTATTTTGTGTTCATTATGCACGACACAGAATAGTCTACCAGCTCCCGTGGCTCAGTGGTTAGCGTGCTGGCCATGTCACGTCGAGACTGGGAGGTACCCGGGTTCGAATCCCGGTGCCGGCTGTGCTGTCTTGGGTTTTTCCTGGGTTTTCCTCAGACGCTTTCAGACATATGTCGGCCCAGGACGCACATTCCCCCAGGGCGTGATTCGTGACGTTGCCCACATACGTGAGGCCGACAACGGCAAGCCCTATCACCACCACCACCACCAGAATAGTCTCCGCCTCCCGTTTTCAACACATCAGGGGCGAGAACGTTGTCATTCGGGATGATGGTTGGCTAAGAGCGTGCTATGTGGTGAAGTTCATTTCTAAGAGTGTAGGAGTGTCCTATGTGGTGAAGTTCATTTCTAAGAGTGCAGGAGCACGAAGCTCGGAGCGCCGGAGAAGAAGCAAGAGAGCGGCTACTTAACGCGCCCAGTGAGTGACTCAAGTCAAAATCTCTGCACCCAGTAAGCGTCCCTTGCGGACATTTAGCCAGACTTCAATTCCCGCTCTCTTCTTGTTGAACCCGCATACCCCGATAAAGGCGTTAGCAGATTCCGAAGTGATTTCGTTCGTACTTTGGGGACGCACTTCCCTTTCGTCAGCCGTACCTTTTTCTCACGGTTGGTTAAGCGTTCACTCGGGGAGGACCCCCTCACGGGATCTGGCTGGTTCTGTATTTGTGAGGCTCCTGTGTCGCCATCTATATCCTTCGATTGTCTTCACTTCGTCGTCGGCGCCCACTGGCAGCCCTGCGTTCCTAATCCCCAGATAAAAAAAAATATATCTATGTTGACGTCTCGTCTGCGTAAACGTAACGTCTGCGTAAACGGGAGACGGAGCCTATTTTGTACATATTATGTCCGTATGTAAGAGGTGCGATATAGGCTCCGCCTCCCGTTTTCATCAAATCCGGGGCGAGAACGTTGTCAATCGGGATGATGGTTGGCAAAGACCGAGCTATGTGGTGAAACTCATTTTTAGAGAGTGTAACTGTTTTCGGCAAACTATGGACTTTGTTGTTTTGGTAATATATTAAGCACTTCTGGTGGCCATTGTACACTATCCCTATGCAGGTTTAAAATACCAAAACCCATTAGGAAAAGTACGCAAAATACGTGTGGGCTACCTCCGCGTACGTATTCATGCTCTTTACGAAGAGGAAAAAAATGCCTGAAGCTGAACAACAGAACTTAAACAAGAAAAACCTGAAGAAGTGCAGCCTACTGCACGAAAATCTTGTTTTTTAATGTATACAGTAAATAGTTGATGCTCTTAACCCTCTTTGTTATTTTTTATTCAAGAAAAATAACGTAGAAAACAAACAAGAATGAACTTGGAATCTCGTGTGAAATATATAAAAACTAACCTTTCTTAAAGACGGTACGCGATCCGATGTTTACAAATGCATACAAAAACGTGGCAAACCACGCTTTCTCATAATTAGAGCTTGAGCAGATAGATCGATTAAAAGGGATTGCAGCTTGCGAACGTACGAGAAAGGAGTTACTTATACGTTCCCAGCCTCCGTGTCTGAATTCTTTGGAATGCCTAGGAAATTTATTAAATGCTTTTCATTTTATAATTTGCCGTTCGACTGTCGGCAATCCGAGTAATCCCTAGGCGTTCTACGTGTACAAGTCTGGCCTTCATAAAATTCTGGTAACATACACTGTCCCCACGCGTCCAAGTGTTTCTTCTGTTGTCAGTATTATACGTCGTTTTTTCCCTTTTTTTTTGCTCTTTTTCGTGTCCGTTCTGTGTCAAAATGTGTGCCCATGTGCAACTTTGCCTTGTACCTTTTAAACCGCCATTACCAAGACCTTTGCGGTCATTCATGCACTGGCATGAAATCACTGCGAAATATTACTGTTATTATTGGTAAAGCTATTGTAAACTAGTTGATAATAATTATTCCTACTATCTCAGAAAACTTTTCTTTTCGGTAGTCTGTCTTACTCTTTCTACTCTTGCTGCGCAGCTACTCTACAGTACTGTACGGCATAGAAAGATTATTCAATACTCTCATTCTCGCAATTTTAAGAGACTGCACAAGAGACTGCACTTCTTCAGGTGAACCTGAAGAAGTGCAGTCTCTTGCACGAAAGTTCTTGTTCGAATAAATATTAGTTGCTCCTAACCGTTTTTCATGTTACGTGTGTGATTCCCTCTTCGCGGGCTCCTTGACAGTGTTTCATTTTTTTCCCCTTTTCGACGTATCTCGCAATTTTCGTCCAAACTGTCCATATAGTTTTTTTTTCTCTCTCCAGTTTCGCGTTGCGGCGTTCAGGTAAGGCGGCAAAACTGCATTGCATGCACATAACAATGGGTGTGAAACAAAAAGACGGCCACGAAGCCAGCAGGTGCAGGAAGTCCCTTAAATCCTTGCCGGGAACATGGATCACTGTTGCCTGACGAATTGAGGAATATCTCGTAGCAGACGACGCCCCGAAACTTTTACCGGTGCCACCTCCTCTTGATAGGGTGAGGGCAACCGCGTGAGGGCCTGCTACGAAGCAGACTACCCCGTCTTAGAGTCACTAAATGAGCTTTCCTTCAGAGTATCGACACTGATGTCCAAGGAAGAGTAGGAGCGCCATCTTGTTTCCACACCGCACCGGTACCATACCCAGTTGAGGATCATAGACGGCTAAGACTTGCGCCTTAATGTACTTGTAGGGTTTGTCTGCCTATAGCATGGCGACACTTTGCACGAGAGCCCTGCACCATCCGCGGATGGAAGCGGATATTCGCGGATATCCGCAAGATACTTGCGGATTCGGATGAAGATTTAGCACTTTCTGCGGTGTGCAGATCGGATGCGGATATACCGCTTGCTGTAATTTTTCCACCAGTAATTTATTTGTATTGCGCGCCGACAGCGAGCGCATGCTGGGGTTCACCTTTGACCATGCACGGCCAAGACGGGAGAGGAGGCATTCTGGCGTCTCGAACCACGCGAGTACCAGCGAGGTAGCGTTCCACGCGTTCCAGAAGTCTCTCCATATCGCGTTTGTTGAAAGGTTTACCTTTGCTTGTCGCCATGACTGAGTCCTTCCGTGACAGCATGGAGGCATCCGAAATTATACCAACATTCTTCCGGCGGTCTTTACGCGTCTTTCGAAACGTGCGGATTTTGCGGATCGGATGCGGATGATGCGTTTTGCTCAGCGGATCGGATGCGGATGTAAACTGTTGTGTATGGTGCGGATGCGGGTCAGATGCGGATAATGTGTGCGCGGATGCGGGTCGGATGCGGATGCCAAAAATCCCATCCGCGCAGGGCTCTACCGCAGGGTAGTACTGCGAGTAATTTCCGCCTCCTGGTGTTCTTTGACGTGCGTCGGAATTCTCCGACACACGGTGCTGGAAGCAATGTTTACCTCTCCCCCGTTGCTGCCGTCCTCGGTTGGGATCGAACCCGCGATCTTGCGCTCAGCAAGCCAACACGCTGCGAACACGAGCAGCGCTCCTGCAGCTGAGCAAGTCAACACGACTGAGCCACTGAGGCCTGCAGACGGCTAACACAATGCTCGCTGTGGGATTAAGACGCGCGTATGATCGTTGTGCGATAATGCGTATATTGTCCACCAGAGCGTCCCCAGGATGTCAAGGTGAACCGAAGGCCGTCATCCTTGATGAGCTGCTTGTAAGAGAACAGAACGTTTCACCCGCGCTCGATAGATGGCGTCGTGCGCTTATGCGCGCCAGAGCCGTTTATAGAGAGAGTTTGGCCATTAGGAGGAGCCTAACTTGAAGCGCGTCATGCGACGTCACGGCTGAAAGACCTCCCTCGTCGTGCTCCATTGTTATTCAGTCGTCAACCGGTCGCCGACGCCATATTGATGCTGATCCTTGTTTACAATCCAAGGAGAGAAGACACGTGCGTACTTGCTTCGAAAGCCTTTCGTCCTTGAACTCTTTCTGTTCGACAACAAAGCCCCCCCTTATCCCTGGGGCCGGGGCCGGTGGGTCATAAGCCAGTTATTCCTGTAGATTACATTCAACGCGACCACGAAGCTGCCGACCAGCTGGCGGACAGCATCAATATGGCGCGGACTAGATGGCTGGTAAGCGGATTCCGCTCGGATTCAGGCTTTTAGGGCGGCGCAACGACGACTCTGACGTCAAAATAAGCTCCTCCCATGAGGCGGCAAAAGATCAAAGAATGGCCAAACTCTCCCTATAAATGGCTCTGATGCGCGCGTGGCTACTGTGGCGCGGAAACAAGATGGCGCATGCTCGCTCTTGGAACTCAGTGTCGATACTATAAAGCGAAGCATATTTAGTGACTCTATCCCCGTCTGAAATGAAGGAACGGGTCATCGTTTTTTTTAATCACTCCTTGCAACAATAGACCTCTACCCGGAAAACGTCGTCATGACGTTGGTAGACAGACTGAAACCGAAACAAATGGGAAGGGGAGGGCTGGGTTCACCAAATGGGCACTTGTTCGCTGCCTCCTATTGAAAGAAAAGTAGGACCGAAGGCCGCATCCCTTTCAGGGACCATCGTAATCCCCTCAAGATCGTGGCTTTCGGCCGCGACCTTGTTCGCCACTAGCATTAAACGTAGTTCGACTCTACCAAACTCGTGGCGCTGTCGAATATTATGACGTCATTCGTTTACAAACAGGGAGAGGTCTGTTTGACGAAGAACTGAGTATACAGCCAACTATATGCGTGTCTGGAAACAGCAGTTTTCGCAATATTTTTTTCAGCTAGTAGCAGTAGTAGGAATTATATTTTGTCATGGAATGCGGAAAATTCAACATTCAATTACATTTCATAAGTAAGTCTTAACTGAATCGCATTTCAGTTTCAGTGACTTTAACTGTAAATAAACTACTTTCTGAGCCATGTAACTCAACTGAACTTCATTACTATTTCTGAGTAACTTACATATAGCTCTGCGTCTCTCAAATATATGCAGCCGCTCGAGCATATACGTGATCGGGGGTCCCTTAATAACTACGTCACACCGTCTAATAGCGATCGGGCTTTGTTTAACTAGGTAGCGTTGGTATAAATCGCAATTGCATCACCGTGAAAACAGAATCCAGACGCGAGCATGCCTTTCGTTTGCCTCAAAACTTAGAACGCCCTCCTGGCTGAAATCATGCATTTGTCACCTATATGCATAACTCACAGACGAATGAAACTCTAATCTCCAAATCGACGGGTATTCACTGACTCAATGTTGTTGTCCGAATCCTGAACTATAAAATTCATGTGACATCCGCTTGGAAATGCCTTCCAATAAAAAAACACCAAAAACGTTTCGCAAATTTCGTTTGTGTGTGTGTGTGTGTTTATTTATATATTTTTTTCCATAAAACAACAAAAACATGGAATTCCATGAAAGAACTGACGTTCTGAGGCTGGAACAACATAGAAGGGACAAATACAAAAAGGGAAAACTCAGGCTTTTTATGTATTTGTCCCTTCTATGTTGTTCCAGCCTCAGAACATCAGTTCTTTCATGTTCAACTGTTGCCGCCTGCGTCGATCCCGTCGTATGAATGTGTGTTTAGGTGAGCAAAAATGTAAGAGTGAAAGGAGGATGAGTGAGAGAGAGTGGCTGGTTTGTCCCTTCAGATGACGCACACTGGAAGTCGCTGAGAAGACCTGTTAGCTTAGCTCAATTGGAGGAGCCCTGGACCGGCAATCCAGAAGATGTGGGTTTGAGTCCTACAGCTGGCTAACCTTTTCAGTGACTTTAACGTTTCATGGAATTCCAAACCAACTGCCAGCTTCCGGTTGAAACGGCCCTGCCCTGCTTCGCATCTTCCGGTGATATAATCGGCATTGCCGGCGAGATTCCCAATCACTCAGCTGACGGCGTCGCCAGGCTAGCTGTAAACCTATATACCGGGTGTCCCACCAAAATCCCCCGGTTGGATAATTCGGGAACAGGTGGCGCCGTCGAAGAAATTTCTTTTTCTTAAAGATACTTGGGACATCGGCTATGAACTGCACTGTAAAAAATTTCACCGTAAAAACAACGGGCAAATGCATGGAAAGTTGGCTGCCAAACATTGGCCGTGTTTTTTACGGTGGCCCCGTATAACTTGTGCCCGTGAAAAAATACTGCATTGGCCAGTAATTTTAACAGGCATACGACGTGTAGCATTACAGTGCTGTGGTCGTTAAAAGAACTGCATTGTCCAGTAATTTTAACTGGCATATGCCGTGTACCCTTATCGGGCTGTGCCCGTCCCTGGAGCCCCTCTTTCTTTTTTTTTCTACATATAGTCGTAGCAATGAGAGCAGTTTAAGCAATGACCATGTGCAACAGATTGTGATGTTTTTCACATTGGGATTTATTTTCTATGTACATAGTGATGAAAATGCGCCAGTCACATCTGGCATCAAAACCCTGCAAAGAGAAAGGGAACTGTTACAGGGAGCCGAGCAACTCACATGCAATTATACTCACCATTTATTTTTTCAAAGCAAGAACATACGAAGGAACCATGCGCACCCATCAGTCAGCTCTGCCATCAAAACACTGCAAAGAGAAAGGAAACTGTTGCAGGGAGCAGGGCAATTGACATGCAGTTATACTCACCGTTTATTTTTTCAAAGGAAGAACATACGAGGGAATCGCGTGAACACATCAGTCAGCTCTGGCATCAAAACCCTGCAAAGAGAAAGGAAATTATACTCACCGTTTTATTTTTTCAAAGGAAGAACATAAGAAGGTGCACACAAAACGCGGAGGCGGCACGGAACTTCTTCTGGCAGCGTTCATAAGGATATCTCGTCATGGCCCTCTCGTATGTGCAGCTTCATATGTGACAGTATCTCTATATTTGTAGTGAACAGACGGGAGCACGAATGAACGTGGCATACTTTCGTGGTTTCGGAGAGCAAATCGATTCGAGGTGACCGTCCTGGTGTGTTCTTGTAACGTCCCAAAATGTGACATCTGAGTGTTGCATAGTTCGCCGCCGTACAGTGGTCAACGTAGCCCATAAGAGTGTTAAAAACACAAGGGCACCTTCCGCAACGGTACATTACAATAAGAGCGCCTTGATGACCCTACGAACCAGGACGCATGACACACGGAGATCTGATCTAGGGAGACGCTTCACAGCAAACGCGAGCCACGATCTACTGGTGTCCCATAAGTTGAACAAAAACCAGGCATATGGTGCACCACGCTCAAATAGCAAAGAACAGGGTGTGCGAACAGAAATGTGCTTACCTGACTACGTGCATTCACGAAATTTACAACGACCACTCCGTCCTCCTTCGTCAACGATCGTCCGCGCACGATGTTCCGCTTCCGGCGGTTGCGAATGGCGGCAATGTGCCGTACTTGGCTTGGCCTTGCCTCCGCATTCAAGTTTTTGGCTGGCGCATGATGATGGCGCCACCGTTTTACGTAGTTTTCGCAGTATTTGCGTTTACGGTAAGACGCCGTCGTCAGATACTAATAAACGCCCGCAGAAATCACAGTATTTTTTTTTACAGTGTGAGTAGTGAGCGGCTCATTTGCATACGCTCACTAATTAAATAAACATCCTTACTTTTAAATTTTACTTCGCACGCTTACGGAACTTCTGTTCTACGCATCGGGACCTTCATTCCGTCACCGCCATGTGTCAACCAGGCGGATGAACACGAAATTGACAGCCGGATAGCTGATCCAAAGAGCGCATTGGTGCACTGCTCCGCGCAAGAAATATGTAAACCGATTAATTACTCGGAAAAATCACTTAAGTGTCGACGCGTTGTTTTTTTTCTTGCAATATTTTTCGCTGAAGGTCCCGATGCGTAAAACAGAGGTTCCGTAAGAGTGCGAAGTAAAATTTAATAGTTAGGATGTTTATTTAATTAGTGAGCGTGTGCAAATGAGCCGCTCACTTCTCAGTTCATAGCCGATGTCCCAAGGATCTTTACAAAAAAAAAAAGAAAGAAATTTCTTCGATGGCGCCACCTGTTCACGAAATATCCAGCCGGGGGATTTCGGTGGGACACCCGGCATAACATCGAAAGTATGAACGCAGACGTTTCTAGCGACTGTTCGGCAGCAGATTGCGAGTCCTAAGGCCGCATTTTGCGGTCTTGCAGGTCTTGCGGTCTTGCGGTCGCAGACAGCCTGCATTCATATCCGACTCCAGTGACGTCGGTGCGCGCGCTGTTGCGTGAATTCAGCCGGGAGCGCGCAGCAGACTGCAGAATCCGATTAAATTCATGCTCTAATCGCCGGCCTCGGTGGCGTGTTCGCCTTCTGATCCCGAGATCGCGGGTTCGAACCCGGTCGAGGACGCCGGTAACTTTGTACAAGTTGCTTAGACACGCCATCTTCCGCGAGGGACGTTAAATACGGGGTGCCGTGTGATGAGCTTTCATCGCGCGTTAAAGAACCCTCAGGTGGGCAAAAGCAATCCACAGACCGACCGCTGTGGCGTCGCTCATGATCTCAGTTGTCTCGCGACGTAAAACACGTAGTCGCTAAACACCAAATGATTATTATTATCATTCTCTAATCCTTCCGACTGCTTCAAAACTAAATGCTACTTACTATACTACTTCAACTGCGTTGTCTTTTTTTTTTTTTTTTTGTCCGGACACCAACTTTAAATCGGCCAAGCCCCTTGTCTTTGCCTTCAAGATAAAGCTCCGTGGTCGGAAGCAGGCGATGCAGGAGCAGCTTAAGCGCGTCCATATGCGTCGTTGATGTACAGCGTCGATAGCGATTCTTCCAGGAAGTGGTCAACGTTCAGCTCATGCGATAGGGATCTTCAGCTCTTGGCAGCTGAACGAGCCACGCGCTTGACATGCACTAACAAGTAAGCAAGAGTACATACGCACGTTCGTGGAATGTTCCATTTTTTTTCTTCTGGAGAGCGCCGGTGCATTGACTCTTGATGCCTCCGTGAAAGCTGGATCGAATTCCGAATGTAACAAGAAGGAGCGTTAGTTAATCGTAAGGCGTTCACGACTGAACGTTCGGAAGAGAAGAATAGGTCAGTCGTGGTATCTCTTTCAATCGGCTGACGTCACATTGTTGAGCTTTGTGACACACAAAGTGGAAGCGGAGGAGGTTGATGTGCGGTGATGGCAAATGCGGTGGCCCCGCTGGGGATGCTGCGATATTCCACCGTTAAGAACCCACCATTTAAAATCCCAGATGCTCAAAATTCCAGATTTCTCAATTAAAGCTTTAATGTGTGGAGAATGGCGGAATGATAGAGTGTGGAATAATACATATTACTGACAAACCTCGCAGCATTGCGTGATTTTGACCTCAGTATAGAAGTCATTGTCGTGAATAAAAACCAGGCTTTTGGCGACCGTTAGGCTTAGCATGGCGGTTCACATCGGAGCCGCAAAAATTATTAGATTTTGGTTAGGTTAGGTTAGGTTGGGTTAGGATAAGTTATGAGTTTTTTGACAGTTCACCACGCCGTTGGGGGGCTCCCCACAGTTGGGAACGCCCGTAACGCTAAGCTAGCGCCGTTTGGGATTTTGAGCATATGGAATTCCAAACGGTGGATTCTTAACGGTGGCAATTCGGGATACCCCCTCGTTCTCCCTCCCCTCCTCCTTCTCAACCCCCTCACCCCCTTCTCGTTCTCAACAAATCAAGAAAAATAACGATGTCTCCGAGAAATCAAGAAAGATAACGATGTCATTCGAATAACGGCTAAAAGTTATTGTGATATGCGGTGAAGCTCTGTTCTGTTCTGTTCTACGGGTGCACTTTAAATCGATGTCTGATGACAAACAAACAAAAAAGTAAAATAAAAAGCATCTCCGGACCAGACTGACATGTAAGAACAGGAAACGTTGCTTATCTCACCTTTCACGCTCGAACGCGAATAGTGCTACCTTACTAAATCTCAATAGAAAAAATAAAATAAAGTATGCGAATCTTACGCCGAACAATCAAAACAGACGTCAGGGAGCACAAAAGGAGACGCCATCTCAAATCACAAAACATACCTAACATTGTATCCACTGCAGAGGGGAAACGTTAAGACGCCCGAGGAGTGTCGTGAAAGATTATTGTCGCCCTGTCGTCCCGTCCATAATGTCCCTTGTCCAGCGGCGTTCGCACGATACGGAGGAATGTCAAATGCGAATTGGTCAAATAGAGAACCCGGAAGTGGGCAGTGACTCAACCGGAAGAAGCCCTACGGAGGAAGAGGAGAAGAAAAAAAATAGGGGGCAGATAAGGAGCTTTGGGTGAATGGGGCGGGGGGGGGGAATGGGGTGTTGAAATAGGGATGAAGGTCAGTGTTGGGAGGCATTTTATTTATTATTATTATTGTACGGGGGATGCGGCGGTCAATGGGGCGTGGGATAGAGTGTGGCCGAGTTCGTGCTGGGCGCGCAGACTGTTGTTCGTAATAGAGGAGTTCGTAATAATGAGGTGATAGTCGTTCGTTCAATATGGAAGTGAAGTTTCATTTTTTTTTTTTCATGTTGGAGGTGGGTTTGACAGGCTAGAGTAGATCTCGGGATGTTGTCGCTATAAGAAGGTCACAATGAACTCGGGTGAGAGTCGCACAGTGCGCCTGCGGGAAGGAATAAAAAAAAATAGCTTGTTCGTACGAACTTCCGATGTTGAGAGACCGTCTTCACGCAGGAGTATATCTCCGTGCGGCTTTCATACCATACGAGGTATTGGAACGGATTAACTATTCTTTGTACGCTTTTTTAATCCTGAGACTCAACCGAAATGTGTAACATAAGTATCGGTAAAGATCTTCGCTGAACATTCATCTGAAACAGTATTTCAAAAACATGCTCACGGAACCGTGTTTCGTGAAGAATGTGCCGTTGGAAATAGCGATTTATGTGGAACAAGAGATCGGAACCGTTATTCTTTTTTTTTCGGTTCGGGTTCAGCTTCGTAGCAGCACAAACTACCGGTTCGAACCGGTTCGCAAGAGTGAATTTCGAGCAGATTGCCATCGGTTAAAAGCAAACACATTCCTACGATCCTCAAATAATTTTATTTCTTTTGTTTCACAGTTCCTTTTTCTTTTCTCTCTCGGAATAGCAAGCTGGCAATAGCCTGGCTGACATTTCCGTTTTCCTTTTCACTATTAAACATATCCCCCCCCTCAAATAATACAAATGTATACTTTTGTTGTTGTTGCTGCTGACACAGCAGTGGTTCGCAGCAACACTGCGTGTTATATATTCCCATTTCAGCTGCAGCTTTTCGGTTTGGCACCGCGACTCAATAGCTCTCTGCTCTGTAAATCGTAGTTCCGATCGCTCACAACGCACATGTTCGTCTGAACGGTTGCGTGAACCGGTAACTGCCCATTTTTGTTGTGTTTTCTTTTTTTTTCGTGCAGTTCCGGTTCCGTTCAACACGAGAAAAAAAAATGGGTTCGGTTCAGTTACAGTTCAGCGGAAAATACGGGTTTTCGTTCGGCTTCGGTTTCGGTTCCTGTACTTGTGTAAGAAGAAAATCCCCTCTGTAAGTGTAGTAGTACACCGAAAGTGTGTATGCCATGATGTGCAACGAGACGAGACAGTTACACCTACAATGAGTAGGAAAGTACGGTGGGGAGTCAGGAAGTACGGTATACAGAGTAAGGCAGTGCGGTACGGAGTAAGATAAGACAGTACGGTACGGAGTACGAAAGTGCGGTGCGGAGTAAGAAGGTACGGTATACGGAATAAGACAGTACGGTACGGGGTAAGACAGTACGGTACGGAGTAAGAAGGTACGGTGTATGGAGTAAAACAGTACGGTACGGGGTAAGACAGTACGGTACGGAGTAAGAAAGTACAGTGCAGAGTAAGAAGGTACGGTACACGCAGTAAGACAGTACGGTACGGAGTAAGGCAGTACGGTATGGGGTAAGACAGTACGGTATACGGAATAAGAGAGTACCGTATACGTGGTAAGACAGTACGGTACAGAGTAAGACAGTACGGTACGGAGTAAGAAAGTACGGTACGGAGGGTGTACATTGCGAGTTCAAGAAGAAGGACAGCACGCCAGCCTCATGTGGGGGAGGAGGGTGGGCAACCTAGGTTGATTTTGTTTATATATTCCTGGAAGGCTCTGAACGAAACAAGAGTTAGTTCCTCCAGGTGGGTTTCAAAGTAATATACGAGCAGTTTAGCAGTGTAAGATGAGGCATCTTACATTGCTAAACTATTCGCCTCTGAAGCGGGCCCCTGAGCCCGTCTTCGGGGCCCACAAAAGACACCTCTCCGGCAGGAAGAAGTCGCTTAAGGACGAGAGAAAAGAGAAAGAAAACCGAGAATACCGGGGAGGGGGCGCAGATTTCCTAACCTGTCGCCCCGGAAACGAAAAGTATGCTCCGGCCCTGCTTCTCTCATTCTCTACACGTGAGTATAGGCGGTCTAACAACAACAGCGCATACCTATACCCCTATCGCCAGCGTACCTATACACATGATTCGTAACTTGTACACAGAAATACCATTTACAGATAGAGAGACCACAACGATACACAACACGATGAAACACTCTGATATGATGGAGACTTGTCAGAATTGTTTACGACAGGTTTGTGAGGTGGACGTGCTACTTCAGCTGTAACATTATTCTATCTAAGCTGAGCATGATGCCCCTATATAAGTAATAGACGACAGCTGCGTGGTATGATATTTTTTCACAAGCTTGTTTATGGAACAACGGATGCTCCCGCACTTTTGTCTGAGGTTTGCTTTTACACCCCTCCAAGGCTAGACTAGGTTTCCTTCTACATTTTACCCTCGTTTATTTTACATTACATTACATTACATTACACTTACATTTACATACATTACATTACATTACACTTACATTTACATACATTACATTACATTTTACCCTATATATCCTCTCCGATTGTTCGAATGCGGTGTTCTTGCAATGACTTCCAAAATAGTGATGTTAATATATTTTCTGATTTTAAGGTTTTTAGAAATGCTGTCTATTCTTGTTTGTGTGTCCAAGGTTGCTTAGCGCTTTTTCTGTTTTATCTGTATTATTTACTGTATTGGTGTTTTGCATCAATTAGCGTGCACCTTCGTGTAGGCTTCAGCTGTTGGCGGGCACTGACAGTAAACAAATAAATAAATTATCACTACAGGATGATACGCGACAGCGAGCCATAGAAAATTCCTTTAATTGAGAGCAGCTTCGCCTGAAAAGAAATGAAAAACGCTTCGTTGCATTATCGAAGCAAAGAACTGCACTGAATTCACGGCTGTACGTCAAAAATCCGCTTCGGATTACCCGCATAATACCTCAAAATGCAAATTAATAAGGGAATATGAGAGAGAGGGAGTAAACAAAACACGTGACTGTCAACGTACGCTGGAATTGATGACACAATCACTCGGGTCAGCGCCTGTTCAGAATATATACGCTTGCCGCCAACGTTATGACAGTTTACATTAATACGTCGATAAATAAGTAAATAATAAATACGTAAATGCATCGAACTTCAGTATAAAAGTAAATGAAAAATAAATTAATTAAATACGTAAATAATACGTTGAATTTGTTTGAAACGATTCCCAGCAAAACGCGCCCACTTCTGTTTGGCTCGTGCTGAATAATGCTCGATCATTACACAACGAAAGTATATGTACCAGCTCCGGTGGCGCAGCGGTAACGCGTGCGCTTGGAGACTGGGAGGTCCGCGGTTCGAATCCGCGGGCCGGCTGTGCCGTCTGGGGTTTTTCCTGGGTTTCCCTCAGATGTGTAATAGGCGTATGCCGGCACAGTTCCCCTGAAGTCGGCCCATGGACGCAGCTATCCTCCCCCCGAGCGGATTGCGCTCGGTCTTCCACTTCACCCTCTCCTCCTCTCCACCACCTTTCCCTTCCCGAGAAACATGCCGCCTAATCAGGCAGGCAGACCTCTCGGGTTCCTCCCAACGACACTCCTCCTCCTCCGAAAGTATATGTCATTGAGAGAGACGCGTCTTGGTCTCTCCCTCGGTACCCAGAAAGATAATACGTATTACCTTCACGGGAAAGTGCCAGGCGTACGTCGTCCAATGGTAACTATCTGCTTCTATGTGCTAATAATAATAATAATTATTATTATTATTATTATTAGCGCAATAGAATTATTCAGTTCTCAATTCAATTCAATTAGTCAATAATAATTATTATTATTGTTATTATTATTTATTTTTTCAAGAAACGCAGTTGACACGTGGTAATCTTTTATGCTCGTATGCCATTTACTGCTGTCTCTAGACATTCTCTTTCCGCCTGAGGGCACTCTTTTGTTGCATAGTTGTTGTTTTTTAGGTATGTTTTACTCCCCAATTTGTTTTTGTTTTGTTCTTTTATTCTTCCTTTTTGTAATTGCTAGCTTACCTGCACAAACTGGGTTCACCGTGATTGCCAGGTCCTGCTCGCAGCCTTCCTACACTCTTAAAAATGAACTTCACCACATAGCACGCTCCTAGCCAACCATCGTCCCGAATGACAACGTTCTCGCCACTGATTTGTTGAAAACGGGAGGCGGAGCCTATTCTGTGCCGTGCATAATGGGCACAAAATAGGCTCCGCCTTCCGTTTTCAACAAATCAGTGGCGAGAAACGTTGTCATTCGGGACGATGGTTGGCTAGGAGCGTGCTATGTGGTGAAGTTCATTTTTAAGAGTGTAGCTTATGCAGACCTTTATTCTGTGTGAACTGCGTTTCTTGAGATAATAATAATAATAATAATAATAATATTAATAATAATAATAATAATAATAATAATAATAATAATAATAATAATGACACTAGTAGCTTTACCTCGCGAGACAAGTGTACGATTATGAGCGACGCCATATTATAGAGACGTAGGGGCAGGTATGCTATTATGCATCGAATATGCGGATTACAATATTAGAAACAATTGCATGTGTAGAGGAAGAAATGCAGAGGCGACAGAGCTCTATACAATAGAATGATCGATCATGTTCGCGCATTGAAACAGAAACCTGGATCGCGCGATTGAGCGCGCGTGCACCCAAGGAGGTCATGGTCATCAAGATGCGATCGAATCCTTCTGGTATAGTCTTCAATGGAATTTGCGGCCTGAGTTAAGTATTTCGCTCGCGCTTCGACAGAAAGACAAATGTCATTTTTCAGTCCGTTTGCTGGCAAGTCTGAGGAACATAGAACTGGGAAACATTTGACTTCCTTGAGGTAGGCTGGCTACTCCAGCAAGAATGATTGCTGAATACTTTTTGCGGACCTTTTATATATATATATATATACAGTGAACCCTCGTTATTATGACCATGATCGTTCCCGAAAATTTTGGTCATAATGCGGAATTGTCATATTAACGGGGGTATCTGCAGACGTTTCACAGCAATGTTCCCCAAGAGTATGGTCGTAAAGCGCGTATGTCAGATTATCGGGGGTCATATTAACGAGGGTTCACTGTATATACATATATCTTGAAAAGTTGGAGTTGGATCGGACGGCTACGTAATTATAGTTGAAATAAATGGGAGACAGAAGACGAAAGTAGGGGAGGTAACAAAAAAGGGATTTATTAAAACTTAAAAATTATAAAAGTTAGGGAAGATGTCTACGTTACGGCGGAAGCTCCGCCTTCTTCGGGACAAAAGGTTGGATCGGACGGCTACGTAATTATAGTTGAAATAAACAAGTATTTACATGAAAGTATATACATATATATATATATATATATATATATATATATATATATATATATACTTGGTGAATGGGGTTCGGACGACCGCGAATATATGTAGCTGAAATGAAAATTGAAACACAGACTACGAAGGTACGGGAAGTAAGAAAAACGGGGATAATTTATTTACATTTAAGATACTTGGAATGCTAAAAGGGTTGTCGACGTTTCGGCAGTGGCACTGTCTTCGTCAGGACTAAAGATGCGTAGCTGATTACACATTTCTTAAATAGGTTTGCTATATATATATATATGCAATATATATATATATATATGCAATATATATATATATATAAGTTCATATGAGGCGACGAATATTTTCGACTCCATTTCGATAACCAAGAAATAATGTATACGCAATGGATGTGTAGGCTAGTCTTAGAAATTAACTTAGATACGAGTAACTGGTTACTGTGAAAGTAACTAATTCCCTGCTTCACTGGCACGTTTCTTTCCTCCTGTCTTCTCTCCATCTGTGCTTGTCTGTTAGTCTCTCATTGTCGCAGATGCTTTGCGGCATTAACCCAAGCAGCACGCCAATGTTGCTTCAATATTGGACCCATAATGGCTGCCAAGATTGCCAATATTGGTCCAATATGGGCTGCCAATATGGGACCAATATGGGGAGTGCAACCACAGGCTCCATATTGCACCAATATGGGCAGCCAATTTTGCCCATATTGCGCCAATATTTTCGTGATAACGCCACCAGGCAGTTCGTGTACTAATAAAGCATTATCCGGTTTAATATCCACCACTGATATTACTTCTCTCTTCTTTTTGCTTTTTCATTTCTGCAGATCTTCTTATTTATCCACGTTGAATAGGATTACAAAAACAACACCGCATCGCCCAAAACAAGAAGAACAGGGGCTATGCCAGTCTTGCAGAAGGACCCGAACTCCATAACACGCGACAAGCGACACGCTACAGATTCTGTCGCTGTCGCCACGGTCGCGGGTGCAGTTACTCCATCTATCCGTGAGGCGTCAGCAGCTGGCGACAAAACTACATTTGCGAGAGAAGAATTCGTATTTTTCAATGAATTATGCGGCATATCTGTCTCAAACATCGTGAAATTTCGAGTGAAACGGCGCAGGAAAATAAACAGAGAGAAAGTTTGTTATTATATATGTATTCTTTCCTCGTCTGAATGCTTCCAAGCTGAAGACTTGTCAGATAGCTAAACCAATAGAAAACTCCAGTAACAGGAAGTGAAAAAATAATGCTATAATTCACCTTGCAGCCCCATGGTCGCTCAATTCGAACGAAGAAAAAGAGAAAACGAGACCTCTCCCTGTTCATGAACCCAAAAAACGTAGAAATAGAAGTGAAAAACTAGCAATAATAGCACAAGAACTGATGGCGCCACCAAAGGAAAGAAAACAAAGTGAATACATCAGAAATACAAGCTGCGCAGGCAGAACAATGTGGTGCCGCTGCAGTTCTACCCGTTCCCATACAATGTGCAATATATTTTGGTCACACGCAATAACCATCGATTTCAAACGGCTACTTTGCCCACGCAAGCTCGAAATTTCATTACAACAAAGTTGACTTGCCACCAACGCTACCCTGTTTTCCCCACAACTCTATGCTTTGTCGTTCGCTCCACATACACACCGCCAAATCTAGCGAGTTTTGGTACGTGCCAGGCAACAGTGACTGGCGAGAAGCGACAAATATCTACGGGGAGCAGATGAAAGATTTTGTAACCGCCACACAGCTTTTTTTGTCGCGAGAGCCTGGGTGCCGCCGCCGAAATTGTCGCTTGTCGTGTGTAGCTGCACAGGGGTGACACAAACCCGCCATTGTTGTAACTACCCTCAAGGGGGCGCCTTTGGCAAAACTGCCATCTTGTGCTGGTCGCACGTCATAGAAGACGTCATTGTGAGGTCATGTGTTTCATGTCGTTTTGCCGCTTACCGGCATATTTCCGTCATCATAACACAAAGAGATGAACGTATTTTGCCAGCGTAAGCTATGCGGTGCTTCTTCCGCAACATGGTAGCCGCATATCTCCTTAGTTTAAGTACATCGCATCGGCTCAGTGAGTCATAACGCGCAGTGGTCGTCACATCTTTGGAAGTCATCATGTCGTCTCTCGCCGCCAGGAGCAACGCGTACATGGAAATGGTCATGGAAGCATGTCTCGTGTAAGAAGGCACGAAACAGGGCGATTTCGGGGCAGCAGGGCGGCAATCCTTCTTTGCTCCACCATCTTGTGGACGACGCGAGCGCCTCTATAGGCATAGTTGGAGAAGCGAATAGGTGCGCTGCACCGTTTCCACAAAATACTTTACGGACCTTGACTGTAAAGAATAACGCGTGGGTGTCTATGACTTGGGCAAAAAAAGAAAGAAAAAAAAGAAGAAGACGCAGCATTACTAGGAAACGATCTAGGAAGACAGCAGATAGCGCCAGTGATCCGGCTGTCTTTTGTTGTTGCTCTTCACCCCTGTCTCGCCCGTGACACGTGACAGGTCACGGGGGAGAGGTGATTCTTGGTGGCCGAACAGGTGGGAGTGGTTGCCAGATCGGGGCGATTTTGCAGTCGACGCCCCATCTTCGAAAAGAAGGTCCACCACCCACACGTGTCAGAATAAGATGGCCCAAGATAGGAGAGGTTATTTCAGAGGTTTTTTTTTTTTTTGCTTCGTCCGCCTCCGCTGTTCCTCTGAGAAAGACGCCCATAATCTCCGTCGACCGATCAGAATCGCTTCAAAGCGAGCCGTCTAGATGGCGAAAAGTCTCACGAAGCGACAAATTGTGTCATCTTAATTTCTTGTAGCGCGCCTCGAAGCTGCGGTGGCTATTGGTGCCGAGAAGTTTGGAAGTCGCCCCCTGGTGTTCACTGAACGAACGGTGTCGTGGGGATGCCTCCGAGCAGTAATAGCGCGTTGCGTTGCGTACCAAGGTAATGCACTAGTAAGAGGCTGTCCAGCGTTGATATCTACTGGCAGTTCATGACGAAAAACACATATGTGGTCCGAGTCAATCGTATATTCATTCCAACATGATAGTTTTTATTGTAAGTAACAGAAACGAAACCGAAACTAGGATCCCCACCAAGAGACGGTACAGTGGCGTCCCTAGTGAGGGTGTCGCCGCCATATTGGCGGCAAGACCACTGTCGCCACTGTCACTAGCAGATTTTCTGCCATACCGTGTATTCACACGAGCGACATTCCCCCAGAAGGGGAAGATGCAAAAAGCGTCATTGCTTTCTGCTGTCGCGTGAGCGCGAGCGCTCAATGTCGTGTCTTCACGTACAGTGCTAACCGTGGGGAATATCCTACTACACAGCCACAAGATATTCCGTAGCAGACGACAGGAAAACGCGCTGACGATGTCGTCTGCTAAGTGTCGTCTGCCACTGCTAACCGTGGAGAATATCCAGCGACACAGCCACAAGATATTCCGTAGCAGACGACAGGAAAACGCGCTGACGGTGTCGTCTGCTAAGTGTCGTCTGCCACTGCTAACCGTGGGGAATATCCTGCTACACAGCCACAAGATATTCCGTAGCAGACGACAGGAAAACGCGCTGACGGTGTCGTCTGCTAAGTGTCGTCTGCCACTGCTAACCGTGGGGAATATCCTGCTACACAGCCACAAGATATTCCGTAGCAGACGACAGGAAAACGCGCTGACGGTGTCGTCTGCTAAGTGTCGTCTGCCACTGCTAACCGTGGGGAATATCCTGCTACACAGCCACAAGATATTCCGTAGCAGACGACAGGAAAACGCGCTGACGGTGCCGTCTGCTAAATGCGCAGTACGCCACTCCCGAGATTCCGCACCCTGTGAATGCTCAACATAACACGGGACGGAACTTCGGCTTTGTGAGCAGAGTTTTCGATTTTTCTTCCACTAGAATCTTCCGTGCGGATGTCGCTTGTGTGAATAAGTTGACTGCCCATGCTTCACCCACATCCGACTCACCTCACATTCGTTGTTTGAAAGTTACTCTTTTGTGTGAATATTATTTGTACTACAATCCATATTATTTTTTTTTTCAACGTTGATGGTCCTCTAAATAGCACATATCACTGAACCAAAACCGGAACCAAACTTCGAGGGACCTAGGGTGACGTCAGTGAATGAACTCTATAAGCGGAGTGGAGACTTGTAAAGAAGGAAGCACTGAGAGGACAAGGGGCTTTTGTAGGTGATAGTTAAGGTCATGCTAAAGTCATGCTGATGTGAGTGTCCGAGATTTTCCCTGGGTTTTCCCGCGCCCCTTCGAGACGAATGCCTTGCACAGTTCCCTTTGGGGTCTGTTCCGGACGCATACTAAGCCCCTGCACCCCCCCCACCCTTTCCTGCTATCCATCAACTGCTCCATCTGTCCACGTCTGTATACGCTCGCTCATAGGGTCTGTCGCGTGGTAGGATTCGAACCTACTACCTCCCAGTCCATCCGGTTAACCCGGTCGTCCATGCTGCTGGTATGACACAGTTCTAGAGAAGTAGTAAAAGGGGCGAAATACCCAGGAACAATTATGCAAATATCAAGCGCCGTGAAAAAGCAGGGGAAGAAAAAAAAAAGAACTGGCGAAACGGAATGCCGTGGCGTTCATTAATGAAGTGCGGTAGTGAATACTGAATTAGGGAATAGAGTACAGTAGACAAGGGGAGACAAAATTTCCTCCAATAAACCTCTACCCAAGAAACGTCATCATGACGTTGGTAGACACACCGAAACCAAAACAGATCAGAATGGGAGGGCTGGGTTCCACGAATGGGCAATTGTTCGCTGCCTCCTATTGAAAGAAAAGTAGGACCGAAGGTCGCGTCCCTTTCAGAGACCATCGTAATCCAGTCAAGACTGTGGCTTTCGGGCGTGACCTTGTTCGCCACTAGCATTGAACGTAGTTCAACTCTACCAAACTCGTGGCGCTGTCGAACATTATGACGTCATTTGTTTACAAACAGGTAGAGGTTTATAGGGCACAAATACTTGCAGGAAAAGTGTGAAGCAAAGGACTAAAACAGGAACTTTGCAAAAACCCTCGCATCCTCGACACGCCCCCCAGAATACCAGCCAGAGAGGAAAAAAAATGCCGCAAAAGCAGCAGATATGGGGCGTCATACGCGCTTTAGAGACACCTAACCCCCCCCCCCCCCCCACTGCCCGAGATGAAAATCCTGGGAATCTCCCTCGAGTAAATTACAGAGAAAATTATGTAAGATACAGTGTTTTGAGTGGGTACGCACAAGTCTGACCCCTCGACCATGTCGCGTGTCTTGGATCAGGAAAGATTTAGGTTCAGGGTTGCCAGATTTGGCTATTTTGCGCCGGGCTGGTTACTTGCGGTGTGGGGGAGGGTAAACCTTGCTTCCAGCACCGTGTGTTGGAGATTTCCGGCGCACGTCAAAAGAACTGTATTGTGTGAGCCGAAGGTGACCACCAGATGGCTCAGCCACCGAACTTTGCACTGCACGTATCATCGGTACGTGTCGTGTGTCTAGTTGCTGTGTGCCGTTTTTTTTGGTGTTTCCCTTTCTTTTTTGCCTTTTTTTCTCTCTCTCTCTCTCTACCTGTGGCAACTTGCCGCACGTCTCGGCAGGCAGACCGTCCTCTCTTTCTTATTTTTTTTTTTCAATTTCTTTCGATAAACGATACCCCCCCCTCCCGCCGTCAAAAGAACCCGAGGTGGTTCAAATTATCCGCAGTCCTACACTCTAAAAACAGAACTTCACCGCATAGCACGCTGTGCGCCAACCATTGCCAAGAATGATAGGGTTATCGCTTCTGATTCGAAGAGAAACAAGGGGCGTACGCGTTTTTGTGGCAATTTTCATATATCCAAATTGCCACAAAAAGGCGTACGCCCACCTCTCTCTTGGAATCAGAAGCGATAACCCTATCATTCGTGCACTCTTAAAAATGAACTTCACCACATAGCGCGCTCCTAGCCAACCATCATGCCGAATGACAATGTTCTCGCCCTAGATTTGTTGAAAACGGGAGGAGGAGCCTATTTTGTGCCGTGCATAATGCACACAAAATAGGCTCCTCCTCCCGTTTTCAACAAATCAGGGGCGAGAACGTTGTCATTCGGGATGATGGTTGGCTAGGAGCGTGCTATGTGGTGAAGTTCATTTTTAAGAGTGTGGCACTGGTAGTCTCACAGTGTGCTATGCGGTGAAGTTCTGTTTTTAGAGTGTACCCTGCGGCACATGCAACATGTCGCCACACTGGGCAGACAGACCTTACGTGTAACCATTAAAGCAGAACTTCACCGAAAAGGTTAGGTGAGACGTCAATTGCCATCACACTCTTAAAAATGAACTTCACCGCATAGCACGCTCCTAGCCAACCATAATCTCGAATGATATCGTTATCTGCCCCGATTTGTTGAAAACGGGAGGCGTACGCCTTTTTTGTGACACTTATGCTGTTCATAATTGTCATAAAAAAGGCGTACGCCTACCGTTTTCGACAAATCAGGGCAGATAACGATATCATTCGAGATTATGGTTGGCTAGGAGCGTGCTATGCGGTGAAGTTCATTTTTAAGAGTGCATGTTCAACTTGTGTGTAACATCAGGGTACCACTACCATTTATTATTGGCTACTTTCAAACTGTCGTGCCGCCGAAATTCGAGAAAAAATGGCGACTTGGCTATTTACTGGCTAGTGATGTGGCTACTTCGTGGCGCCACATTTGAGACTCTTGTGCACCTAAAATGGGGGTATGGTTGTCATCGTGCGCCGCATAATGCCGAAGTATAGGCGCAGTGCATTAATTTCTGTTTGACTTGATGATCGACCACCTCTCAGAACTTCCCCTCCACGATATCCTTCGGGCCGTTTCGTTTGAGTGATGGTATTTTAGCACACTTCTGTTAAAGAAACATAGCCATGAGTAAAATCTTGCAGCCAAAGAGAGGACGAAGACACAACGGTAGAAACACGCAACAGCGGAACTGCAGACTCTCAACTAAAGGATTTATTGACAATACGTCATTTAAAAGGCGCAAGAAAGTAGGACACAGATAGTGATAAAGGTGAGGATAAACAAGTTCCAACAAAAGTTAGTCTCCTGCAAGATAGTCAATCTCGACTGGTAAGAGGGACGAAGAAGTTTGACTAACACACTTATCTCCCAGTGAGGAGATTAGGGAGGCCTCCACAGTGTGTTAGTCAAACTTCTTTGTCCCTCTTACCAGTCGAGATTGACTATCTTGCAGGAGACTAACTTTTGTTGGAACTTGTTTATCCTCACCTTTATCACTATCTGTGTCCTACTTTCTTGCGCCTTTTAAATGACGTATTGTCAATAAATTCTTTAGTTGAGAGTCTGCAGTTCCGCTGTTGTGTGTTTCTACCGTTGTGTCTTCGTCCTCTCTTTGGCTGCAAGATTTTACTCATGGCTATGTACCAACTACCCCAAATTTCTACCTTGGTGAAAGAAACATAACTTTATTTTTATGATGATGATGATGATGATGATAGGGGAGTTTCGTCGCCGGGGGCGATACTGTGGCCCATTCCATTGATGGCGATAATCTGGTGCAGTGGAATAATGAATAACCTCACAGTGAGGACAAAACGTTGAGAAGAAGAAGTCCCACTCGTTGAAGAGTACTTCATTCAATATATACAGGGCGTTTGTGTTAAATCTCTGGGCTAAGTGATACAGGAACGGGTGCACCGGTCATTTCTTTCTTTTTGACAGGTATTTGTTCGATACCACCTAGAAGCTGCCCACCCTGTGAATGAATGAGAGGTGCTAATTATTTAAATCAAAATTCAAATCAATTTCGTGAAAAAAAAATTACTTATAAGGCAATGCGCCGTCGGCATTAAAATGGGTGCAACCTCTATTGGAACCTTCAGTGGACACCTCTTAGAGAAAAGTCCGCCATGAAAGCGTGTCATTTGTTGCAGTAATTAATTGGTTTCGGTGTACATACTTCTGTCGCGGCGAAGCGCAAAGGGACGTAACTGGATATAACTGGATGCAACTGGATATAACTGGACGTAACTGGTGGATAAGGGACTGGAAGAGCGGCCTTTTGGGCTTCTCCGCGACTAGCCGCGACAAAAATATGTAAACCGAAACAAATTCATTACTGCAACAAATGACCCGATGCGGTGGCAGATTTTTCTCTAAAAGGTGTTCACTGAAGGTCGCAGGAGGAGGCCATTTTAATGCTGACGGCGCCCTCCTTTAGAAGTTATGTTTTTTCACGACACTAATTTGAATTTTTATTTGAATAATGAGCGCCTCCCACTCATTCACAAGGTGCGCAGCTTCTACTTGGTATCGGACAGATACTTGTAAAAATGAAAGTTATTCGATTGGTGCACCCGTTCGCGAATTATTTAGCCCGGGGATTAAACTGAGGCACCCTCTACAAGTTGTTTGCTCTAAAGTGCCCAGAAATTTTATTGAAAGCGAGCGATAAGAGAGAAACGAGCACTACTTTTCAGCTACTTGACTAAGAAACAGGTACTACTCGTGAAGCAGTACCTGTTTCTTACTCAAGTATAGCAGAAAAGTACCACTTGCCTTTCTTTTATCGCTCGCTTTAAATATAATTTCAGGACACGTTAGAGCAAACGTTAGAGAGTAGCAAGCCAGCTTTGCTAGGCTGACATCTCTTATCCCATATCAAAAAAAAAAAAAAACACCCTGTATACGATGCCTGCGCAGCACTGGCTTTTAGAGTTGGCTAACATACAACACAAACTGGCTACTTTCGGCTACTTTCTCGTCCACCACCACCAACATCGTCTCCTCCTACGGTCGCGCATCGCTCGCCTGACGGTTTCGGACTTATCTCTAGCTACGCTGCTCGGCCCCACACAATACAGTCAGGTGACAAAGGCACTTGCACAGTTTCTGCGGTCCTGTGGCCTTCTGGGTGAACTGTGACCAGTCTCATGTTTGTTTTCCTCTTTGTTCTTTTGTTTTTCTTTTTGTTTATTTGTTTTCCTTTTTCTTTGTTTCTCTTTTTGTTTGCCTTTATTTTTCCCTTTTTTTCCTGGGAATAGCAAGCCGCCATACCGGTGGCTAACCTTTCCCTCTTATTTTTTTATATATAATAAACATATCCCCCCCCCCTCGTGACGCGTTGGCGACTTACCAAGGTTTTCACCTGCACTCTTAAAAATGAACTTCACCGCATAGCACGCTCCTAGCCAACCATTATCTCGAATGATATCGTTATCTGCCCTGATTTGTTGAAAACAGGGGGCGTACGCCATTTCTGTGACACTTATGCTGTTCATAATTGTCACAGAAAAGGCGTACGCCCCCTGTTTTCAACAAATCATGGCAGATAACGATATCATTCGAGATAATGGTTGGCTAGGAGCGTGCTATGCGGTGAAGTTCATTTTTAAGAGTGTGGCAACCCTGGCAAAGTTCGAATTCCGGTGCCGATATATACAACATTCAATTTGTTCCCGAATTTCTTCGGTGGCATATACCTTTACCGAATGTAATTTAGTTCCACGGGTGATGCCTCCTTTCACCGAAGACAGTAGATACACAAGTACCGTGTCTCGCACGCATGCACACGGTTCCTCCGACTCTGCCCTGTGCCTTGCAGGAAAGCGCACGGGGCCCGTGAGGCGATCGATCAGTTTGGCCGTGCAGGTCGGTGCATGCCAATGCGGGCCCGTTTCCCCAGGGCCCCATCGGGCCTCGGGCTGCCCATCCCCTCGGGTGCCGTTACTGGGGCCCGCTAACAGCACCTCAGGGTCGGTCGGCACGGGGACTACCCTCCGAGGGCCTACAGTAATTTGGCTTGCTTAAAAATGCCGGCGAAATTGCGGCCCCGAAATGCACCGCGGATGCGAGTGGAGAGGGGAAAAAGAATAAGGAAAGGAAGATAGCTGAGAATTGGGAAGAACGTGAAGTATATGGGAGAGGGGGGAGAGGGGGGAGGAGGAGGTGGCTGTCGTGGGTGTCGTTCGCTGGGAGCGATATTCTTGTTTATTTGCGCTTAGGGGAAATAAGGGGTTGCGATGAGGGATATGGGAGAATCGTGCTCCGAAATATGTATGAGAGTTGAAAGGCTAAGGTCAGTTTTAATGGGGTTATGTGGTAGATGGGAATTGGTCTGGAATTTTCGGGGTCCTTACCATGTACGGAGCTCACCGAACACCCGCCATGTAACATGTCAGGACGCGCTAACGTGGTAACACGTGTTATAACACTTTTTTTTTCTACAGGGGTCCTATATTCTGGTCAAAGTAATCGACCTCGATTACTTTGTGTCTCACCTGTCATTGGTCGATACGTGAAGAAGGCATGAAGAACTGCGGTGAATGCCACGCACCTTCAACCAATAGTCGAGCACTTGGTCCTGCACTCTTTGTGCTTTATCTACGCTGTTAAAATAGAACTTCACCACATAGCACGCCCCTAGCCAACCATCATTCCGAATGTTATCATTCTCTGTCATGATTCGTTCAAAACTGGGGGAGGAGTCTATCTGGGACATGCGTAATGCGTCCCAGAGAGCTCGACTTTCGGTAGAGGGCGCGTGACATTAATTTGTTCTTCACGCCGTCTTCACGTAACGACCAATGAGAGGCGAGACAGAGAGTAATCGAGGTCGATTACTTTGACAACAATTATCTGGAATTATATCGTTATCAGTCCTGATTTGTTGAAAACGGGAGGCGTACGCCTTTTTTGTGACAATTATGAACAGCATAAGTGCCACAGAAAAGGTGTGTGCCCCCGTTTCGAACAAATCAGGGCAGATATCGATGTCATTCGAGATGATGGTTGGCTAAGAAAGTGCTATGCGGTGAAGTTCATTTTTAAGAGTGCAGGTGTGTTATACTCTTCTTACCTCGAAACTACTACGTAGTTTCTACGTAGTTTCTACGTAGTGTACTACGAGTATCTTTTCGAAAAGCACTCAGTCAGATACTAAACAACTAACAAAAGTATTTAAAATGCAGCATTTTGAGTACGTGTTGAGGGAAGTGCCTCAGGACGGGAGCAGCAGATATATCGAACAGATGCTTTTTCTTCTTCTCGGCATCGTCCTCATACTTGGCGTTACATTTAAAGGGTTAGGGATTACGTGTTTAAAGATTCATGGCTATTGTGGGTCAACAGTTCGGTAGATGGGATAAGCATATTCACACTTTCACACTTTCATAAATACATAGATACATTATATTCACATTAACATTAACATATTCACAGAACATATCCACACTTTCATAAATGAATTCTACGAGCGGATTCATTCTGATAATTACCTTCCGCAACTCAACAAAGCCCACAATGGACGCAGTTTGCAGACTGGATGGATCTTCCCTCGCCACCGAACTGTTGACCCATAATACCCATGAACCCTTACGACGTCATCCCAACCAACGGCATGGCCGAGACGTTGGTGGTGGTATAGCCAAGGTCATGCTGAAGACTGTGAGGTACTGGGTTCGAATCCCACCACCTGCTCTGCTGTTTGACGTTTTCTCTGCACTCTAAAAACAGAACTTCACCGCATAACACGCTGTGCGCCAACCATTGCCGCGAATGATATGGTTATCGCTTCTGATTCGAAGAGAGCGGTACACTCTTAAAAATGAACTTCACTGCATAGCACGCTCTTAGCCAACTATAATATCGAATGATATCGTTATCTGCCTTGATTTGATGGAAACGGGAGGCGTACGCCATTTTTGTGACACTTATGCTGGACATAATTGTCGCAGAAAAGGCGTACGCCTCCCGTTTTCAACAAATCAGGTCATATAAAGGTATCATTCGAGATGATGGTTGGCTAGGAGCGTGCTATGAGGTGAAGTTCATTTTTAAGAGTGTAGGCGTACGCCTTTTTGTGGCAATTTGGATATATGAAAATTGCCACGAAAAGGCGTACGCCCCTCTCTCTCTTCGAATCAGAAGCGATAACCATATCATTCGCGGCAATGGTTGGCGCACAGCGTGCTATGCGGTGAAGTTCGGTTTTAGAGCGTGGGTTTCCCGAAGTGTTTCTAGATGAATGTCTGCACAGTTTCCCTTGAAGCCGGCCCAGGACGCATACTAACCACCCCTGTCCAACTACTCCTTCCCGCTGTCCTTTCTCCAGCCGCCTGCATCTGTACGCCGCTTATAGCCATAGTTGCTTCGTGGCGCTCAAATTGATTAAAAGGCGTCATCTATAACGCATTGAATGCAATGTCAATGATGATGGCGATGCCCAGGAAAAGAACACACTACCTGAAATATCGGCGCCTCTCCACTTGAGGCGCTTTCCTTAGTATTTTTTAGTGGAGTAATCAAGCTACATACAAGCCTGCGTGTGTTCACTAACAGCTGGCTATAACTGTGAGCTATACTGAATGCACACATGCACAATCTGTTCGCCATGCCCTGAACAAACACGTCGCAGTCACAGCTCCTCATTAGGAAATGCCCGGCTCGCGACCGATTAAACGAGCAGAACGACCAAACCCCCTACACTCTCATATCGAACACCTGCTCCACCGAACCTCTTGTGCATCGCTAACCGTCAAACGTTGCGTTGTGCCACTTCAATGACGGTCGGGCCTGAATAATAGGATCGTCTTCTAATTAATGGGTGCGTTGTGCTCGTATTATTGGGACAGTTGGCGCGAAGCGTCCCCTTCTGTGAGGCAGGTGAGACTGGACCGTCTGCTCTTTCACCTGGAATCGTTCACGGGACAGTAGCAGAGGCGACGCGGAAATGCAGCAACCGAGTACACTATAAAAAATGAACTTCACCGCATAGCACGCTCCTAGCCAACCATTATCTCGAATGATATCGTTATCTGCCCTGATTTGTTGAAAACAGGGGCGTACGCCTTTTCTGTGACAATTATGAACAGCATAAGTGTCACAGAAATGGCGTACGCCCCCCGTTTTCAACAAATCAGGGCAGATAACGATATCATTCGAGATAATGGTTGGCTAGGAGCGTGCTATGCGGTGAAGTTCATTTTTAAGAGTGTAGATCAAGATGCGAGGGCTTGTTTTTATTCCCCTTGAGAGGCGCCCCCAGGAAGACATGTACGGCAGTGACGGTGGAAGACTGTCTTCGACAAGTAAATAAGGTAGATCTCGCTTACTGTAACTTCACCCGTATAGCCGCACTTTCCTTGTCGTCGCGTTTTACGAACATGTTTCCACTTATACCTCGGGACAGGTCAGTTTCTACCAGGGCTGCGCAATGCGATCACTTCCATTCCAATTCCATTCCAAGGAATGAAGGTTTGTGATAATCCAATTCCATTCCATTCCTCGGAATGGATTCGTGCAGATCTCGCTTACTGTAACTTCACCCATAGTCGCACTTTCCTCATCGTCGCGGGACCACCCAGGGGACCACCCGTGGGACCACCCGTGGGATCACCCATTCCATTCCAATTCCATTCCGAGGAGTGAAGGTTTGTGATAATCCTGGAATTGGATTATCACAAATCCATTCCTCCATATATCAATATCCATATATCCATTCCTCCATATCCATTCCTCGAATATCCATTCCTCGGAATGGATTCCTGCAGATCTCGTTTACTGTAACTTCACCGATAGTTGCACATTCCTTATCGTCGCGGGATCACCCAAGGGACCACCCGTGGGATCACCCGTGGGATCACCCATTCCATTCCAATTCCATTCCGAGGAATGAAGATTTGTGATAATCCAATTCCTTTCCATTCCTCGGAATGAAAAGGTATGGTCAAATCCCACTCCTGGAATGGCTTGGCAATTCCATTCCATTCCTTTAATGCCACCGATAAAAGGATTAGGACCGGTAACCCTACTAGCTAGCCCAGCAGTGCTATAGAGGATATTGACATTACCCAGCACGGAAAAAAAGCACAAAGACAATGTTATTTCGCCCTCCTCCTCTCCTCCTCCTCCTCCTCTTCATTGGCATCATCATTAAAGGAGTTTTCCACTAAAGTAACTGGCGCAAGTGATGTGGGGTTGCGGGCCTCACACTAGTCAAGCCAAAATCTGCACTTTATTGTTTTCTTAAAATCAACCAAACCATCGTCCTTGACCGTGTGGCACCCAGACCATTACCGTATTTTCATGCGTATTAGCCGCGGCTTATGCGAGATTTTTTTTTGACGGACGCTCTGCGGCTTATGCGCGGGTGCGGCTTATCTGATGACTATCTTTCCCTGGTATTTTCCCAATACCCTGGATGAAACAAAAGAGCAGACAGTGCGTCATGCTTTTCGGAACAGGACCGCCCTCCCATTGCACGAACAATACCGAACAGGGACGAGTCCATATTCGAGTGGTCTGACCTTCCGGATACATTCTCCCACGCAGCTTTAACAAAAGGGGTGACAGTGAATCATGTCTTCTGGAACATGTCTTAGTGAGCCGCTCTGTAATATTTCTGATGTTAGCCTTTTTTCTGTCGAATAAATGATACCCGTTTTCATAGCGATAAAGTCTCTATTGATTTTGTATGTGCATCACTGGTTTAGCGCACAAAGCAGTCGCGTCGTATTACCCGCGGCTTATCTGCAAAAAAATTTTCAAAATGTATCTAAAAACGAGTCCTGCGGCTTATCTGCGGTGCGGCTAATACGCGTGAAAATACGGTACATTCCAATTCAATTCCGCCTGAGAAAAAATGCCTAATTCCATTCCCATTCCATTCCCAGGGACAGTTCACGCCATTCCATTCCAATTCCATTCCGGGCTCTGATAAATCTGGAATGATTCCGGAATCATTCCAACCCCGGAGTGGCAACTCAGCATGTCTGCACGTCTACTCCGCGCAGTAATCGTAATGGTGCCGTAAAGCTACAGACAGACAGGTTATGTTGTCGACGTAGTTTAACAGCTCGTTGCTTATCCAACCCAGCAAAACAAGCTGTACATGTTACGAGGAACGCTAAATATTTTTACATTGCTGTAGAATTGCGGTAAAACGACTTGGGGCGACGTCAGGCGGGAAATCATCCCAAATTCGTCAAGCAACAGTGATATATGTTCCCGCCGGCCTTCTTCTGTTTTCGACGCAGTGTTATAACCATGGAATGTGGTTTCACCGAAGTGTTGTCCACAATTTACAATTCTTGTTTTCTGAGAAGGTATGAGCACTATTGGCACTAAAATCGGAACGTCAGAGTGCTGAGGAGTGAGGCTATCGAATATTTATTATTTGCGAGTTTTACTTCATAGTAAGCTGCGATATCGAAACAGCCTCTTAGGACAACGTGCTATAGGCATGAGCCGTTAAGTGCTTCGTTGAAGTTATCCTTCCGTTCACTTCTAAGAGATAAATATTTGCACGTGTAGTTCGGGGAGAAGAAGGTTCTTTTTTTTTTTTTTTTTTGTGGGGTGCATGCATATAGGGGTTCACTAGGGGGATAGCGGAATTCGTCGGGTGAAGAATTCAATTTCTCTCTCTCTCTCTCTCTCTCTCTCTCTGTCAAACTCGTAACTCAACTCGAATAGGTAAATTTTCTGAGATTGCAGCTCTAGTGCTTTACAATAGCTTTAAGCCATCTGTGATTGGATTAAGCAGGTGCTGACACATCCGGGTCACAATCTAGTGCGTTCCAGTGTTTCAGAGTGTTGCTTGAACACTGATCATGTTGCGAAGACGCTCCTCTACGACGTAGGTAGCCTAGAGGACAAAATATTCGCGTGAATAAGGGTGAGAGCGCAGTAGAAAATATTCGCATTAACGAGACATGCGAATCGACTTCCCCGTCTCACCAGGTCCCGCCATGTCAGGTTGTCTCGGAGAATAAACTGCTTATAGATCTACGCAATATATATATACTACAGAGTTTGTAATTATGATAGAAGGAACGAAAAGAGTGTTTGATATCCAGCGAGGATGTTGGAGGATGCAACATTCAGCACACATTTAAGAAAAGTTGAATTTGCATGTTGTGAAAAGTTTAAAAACTCCGATGACGCTTGGGATAAACTGGGGAGTAATTGCATCTTCTATAACTCCGCATTTTAGTTCCGTCGCATTGAAATTTACTCCCCACACTCTGAGAAAAAAAGGGTGTTAAAAGGTGGTAAATTCTATAGTGACCACCTAGATCAACCTATAGCGTCTGATAAAGGGTGCAAAAGGGTGGTAAAAACAGCTATCATATATATCCAAATTGCTACAAAAAGGCGTACGCCCCCCTCGCTCACCAAATCAGAAGCGGTAGCCCTATCATTTGTAGGTAGCAGGTAGAACTTTGCAACCTTTTAGGCACAACATTTGCCACAACTATTGCCTCCTAAAAGGTGTAGCTGCTCCACCCTTTTTTCTGAGAGTGCAGGGCATCAAGTAGTTACTAGACTTCGCAAATGGTACTCTGAATCCAACGATCTACGCAAAACCTGTTCTCTTCTCCAATTTGATAAACCATCGGCTATACAGGATGTCCCAGAAAACGTGTCATTGAATTATAATAAAAAAAAACTACGCCACCTAGAATCATGTGGTCAACGGCATTTGTTCTTAGTAGATTTTTGCCATCTCCTGATGTGAATGTCATGTATCATAAGTTTAATTATGTAAATATTTGCGATCTGAACTCGGAAATTCGCCAAGTAAAGGTCACTTTTTTACCCCACCAATATGAAGAGCGTGCCGAATCCACTTAAGTTCATGATAATCGACAATGACATTCACCAGCTATCCCATTGGAAAAAATAGCCGAACATTTAGAACATTTTAGAATTGGTGCTTATTCCTTATCAGAGTGTTTGTTATGATTACGATTGTCAATATTTTATATTACTGGATATATCCCGGTTCATGGTGTAATTCGAAGCATTTCCATTCACCACATGTTATCAATACTTATGTGCGTAACATCTGCGAGGACAAAGTGTGAAATGCAGGGACCATTCTGGGAAATTTCTTTACTTGCGTGCGTTTAGGCCAAAAAGAGGCTAATGGTTATGGCAGTTAATTTAGTCCCCGAATAAACAAAATTTGCTCACATTTGGTAAATTTACTCCTTGTGCGTCGTCCTCTGTGACGCTTCTATTTCGTGAACTCTTTTTTTTTCCCCTAAAGGTACAGTAAAGTTCCAGACATACAACGTTATAGTGCTGGCTGATTTAACAGCCTGGATGCTTAGTATACGAACGCCACAAAAATTTCGTTGAAATCCACCTCGTAGATTTTTTAATAGAAAATTCAGAATTAATATTACTGGCAACCCTCTGTATAAGACCCGACACGAACTCCGCAGTTCCCGCCATGTAAGGCGGCGATCATAAACATGCAAATAACAATGGGAGCGTATACAGCGACACCTGAGGGCCGCTGCCATCACCATGCCGGCTCGCCGGACGTGGGGCGTCTTTGCGTAGATGACTCTAAGGGTGATTCTGCTGACAGTTTTGTTACCCATTTGCACGATGTAGCATTTATTCTTTCATTTTGAGAGAATATATGTCACGGACTACTTCGTCTGAACAAACTTTTCAAATAAAGTTTTTGAAGTCGGCTACTTAGGCCGCAGCTTAGCCTATAGTGTCACTGAACAGCTTCTCTCAGAGTATTGCGTTCCTTTTCCCCGGCACTGTGCAGACAGACGTCTGGCAACACTGACAGCGCCGCTCTCTCATTGGACGCAATCAGCAAATCTGCGGCATTTTGTTGGCGCGCCAGTGGAACCGCACACTCTTAAAACTGAACTTAACCACATAGCACGCTCCTCGCAAACTATCATCCCTAGTAACATCGTTCTCGCGTATGATTTGTTGAAAACAGGGCGGTGCACGCCTTTTTTTGTACTAATTATGTGCTGCAAAAGCGTTGCAAAAAGGCGTATGTTTTCAACAAGTCAAGGGAGAGACTTATGCCATTCGGGATGATGGTTGGCTAGTAGGTGTCATGCGGTGAAGTTCTCTTCTGTACACAGACGGGATCTGTCATCGGCATAGCATGCTCCTAGCCAACCATAATCTCAAATGATATCGTTATCTGCCCTGATTTGATGAAAACGGGAGGCGTACGCATTTTTTGTGACAATTATGAACAGCATAAGTGTCACAAAAAAGGCGTACGCCTCTCGTTTTCAACAAATCGGGGCAGATAACGATATCACTTGAGATTATGGTTGGCTAGGAGCATGCTATGCCGTGAAGTTCATTTTTAAGAGTGTGACGGACGAACTTAACGCAGGAAAATTGCCGTTCCCACACGCCGCCACCTGGCGTAGAACTTCCAGTTGTACATCAGTTGCAGTATTCTGAAGCTATTCAGTGGCTCAAGCAGGAACACGTGTAGGCGAAACAAAATGAGAAAAACGGACGGAAAACGGAAGGCCAAGTAACAGATTGAAACTTTATCACCGCTGAGAAGACCAAAGGTCTAGACAGGTGTTGCCGTGCTAACGCAACTCCGAAACGAACGCTCTCAGCGGCAACTTCCGCCGCTCACTCATCACGTGGGTGACGTTTCGAGGAAATTAGACGCCTCGCCTCAAAGGGCACCCATGGGAGACGTCCACCTGCTGATGGGACTCACACACGAATACCTCATCGATTTGTGTCGGGAAAAGTGCGCATGTTTGCCTTCGCTTTCAGTTCCCGCTTTTTTTCTTCTTCTTCTTTGTCTTCTTCTTCCTGTGTGCGACGCAGAGAATACTGTGGCCAGGTGTAGCTGGACAGCGATGATGGATGGTTTTCGCTCATTGTTGAGGAGAGACGCCCTTACGTTGGAAAGATCGCCAAGTTCAAATGAAATCTGTTTTATAAGGACAGTCTGGCGCTATCGGCTAATCTTGAAATTGTGAGAAATTCGCGCGGTCAAAATGCGACAACACACGGCACAGCGCCGGTGAATTGGTAGTCTTGCGCCCGTGCGAGGTCACGTGACAGTTGATACCCGAACGCGGGTGCCTAAGCTTACACGCTTAAAAATGATGGTGGTGGTGGTGGTGGTGGTGGTGATAGGGCTTGCCGTTGTCGGCCTCACGTATGTGGGCAACGTCACGACTCACGCCCTGGGGGAATGTGCGTCCTGGGCCGACTTCTAAGGGAACTGTGCCGACATATGTCTGAAAGCGTCTGAGGAAAACCCAGGAAAAACCCCAGACAGCACAGCCGGCACCGGGATTCGAACCCGGGTACCTCCCAGTCTCGACGTGACATGGCCAGCACGCTAACCGCACGCTTAAAAATGAACTTCACCGCATAGCATGCTCCTAGCCAACCATCATCTCGAATGATATCGTTATCTTCCCTGATTTGTTGAAAACGGGAGGCGTACGCCTTTTTTGTGACACTTATGCGTTTCATAATTGTCACAAATAAGGCGTACGCCTACCGTTTTCAACAAATCAGGGAAGACAACGATATCATTCGAGATTATGGTTGGCTAGGGGCGTGCTATGCGGTGAAGTTCATTTCTAAGAGTGTAGAGCTAGTGAAAGTTAAATTCTAAAGTTAATGTGATATCCACTTGGAGATACCTTCCAAGAAGCAAACATTAAAAAACTTTCGCAAAATTCGTTCGTGTTTTTTTGCAAAACATCGAAAACATCGAATTCGAAACCGACTGCGGGCTTCCGGTTGAAACGGCACTGTGCTCCTTCGCCCTCTCACATTGGGGGTGAAAGAAAGACTGTCTCCGAAGATGCGCAATAAACAAAGTAAAGAAAAAAATTGTGTTCCTTCGCAATTTTTTTTTTTTTGTTGCGGACGATCTACCGAACGGATTTTTGTCCTGAAAACGGCTACGATATCAGGTGACCGAAAGGAACAGATTCGGACTCATTCGGACCACTTCGTAGCTTTTATAATTAAAATGTTAATTAGCGATTTTTAGGTAATTACTTATTCGACGGTTGAGCAAGAAACGGCCAAGAACGTCCGCCGGCCCAGAGATGATAGACGTGAAAACAGAATGTCTATAGCTCTTATAGTTTTTTTAATGAAAAATCTGTTTCGAAAAAAAAAGGACAGCCTGTATGAGGATTACATGCCTCTTTACTGTTTCTTCCTGACAACAGTAACAACTATTGACGACCGTCATATGCCACGGCTACTGTTGATTGCAACAGCAATTGGAATGTGGCGCAGCTGTTGTTGATGTGCGTCACTGACAGGACTACAGCGTATGCGGACGCACTTTCCAGAGTGTATACACGTATTACGTTGCGCACTTCTTGTTTATTAAAGTGATCTCAGTATATTTATACAAGGCGTGCGATCTCTACCAGATGTTTCACGAACATCCCCTACACTGTTAAAAATGAACTTCACCGCATAGCCCGCTCCTAGCCAACCATAATCTCGAATGACATCGTTATCTGCCCTGATTTGTTGAAAACGGGAGGCGTACGCCTTTTTTTGTGACAATTATGAACAGCATAAGTGTCACAAAAAAAGGCGTACGCCTACCGTTTTCAACAAATCAGGGCAGATAACGATATCATTCGAGATTATGGTTGGCTAGGAGCGTGCTATGCGGTGAAATTCATTTTTAAGAGTGTAGCGTCGTTGCTGCTGTGGCTTATTGAATAATTGAAAACGACTGACGCGTTCGGGTGACGTTCTTTTCTTATTATTATTATTTTTGTATTTACTAATACTGTAAGCCAATACGTGGCCCAAACAGGAGTGGCATACCTGTTTGACACCATACTCAACAATGGACAACTAAACAGAACTCAGTAAATTGACCCTTCACAACACGATCACACACTATATCTATTAAATCAACTTTTTATCAACACCGCAAGGCATTCTATTGAGAACAAAAAATAGAATTGCTCCACGTTACTCATAAAATTACGTGACTCGAAAACACTTCCGTGCAATGAATTCCAATCTTCTATCGTTCGAGGGAAGAAACTATATTTAAGGGCATTTGTTCTTGCAAAAATTGGTGCTAGCTTTTGTTCCCGCTGGCCGTGTCGCGTTCTTCTCAACAAGGACGGTTTCACATAATTTGGTAAATTTAATGCGACATTTCCCATCAGACCCTTACGAAGAAATAATATCCGACTAATTTCTCGGCGCAGTCCAAGTGTCTGAATCAGGGTTCGCCGAATGGACCCAGTTTTAAAAAAACCACCCGGGTTTTTTTGGGTCCACCCGGGCTGAAAAACCCAATAAAGCCCACACGCGGGTGAAATACAGAAACGAAGGAAAAAAAGAAAAGAAGGAAAAGGGACGACTGCTTCGGAGATTCCTTTACCGTAAATTCTACAGCGGCAAACAATTATTTCTTCCAGAAATATGAAAAATAGGTGGAGAACGGCTGTTGCGTGTCATATGCAGCAGTTCGAAAAAAAAAATCCCAGCACCCGAAAAACCCACCCGAAAAACCCGAAAAAACCCACTGGGGCGGGCTTTTTAAAAAAACCCGGGTTTTTCCGAACCCTGAATGGGAAACGGGCCTCCGCTGATCAGTGAGCCGCTCGTGTGCATACGGTCATTAATTAAATCACAATCCTAACATTTCAAATTCTACTCCACACGCTTTGTGGACACCCCTACCGTAGCCGCAAGGACGTTCAGCGAAAAATATTCCAGAAAAAAAAAAAAAAACTCGCGCCGTGTCTAGCGATTTTTTTTTTTTTCAAGTCATCAATTGGTTCTGGATTACATATATCCAGTGATGGCCAGTAGTTAAATACATGTAGTTAAACTACTAGTTAAACTACCATATTGTAGTTAAAAAGTAGTTGTCAACTACTTGCAGAAATGTAGTGGCAACTACTAGTTAAACTACTATTTTAAGTAGTTAACTACAGTAGTTAGGTTACTGAAGGCGCAAACTACTTCCGATTTTGCCGCAAGCTTTACGGCGCGATTGTGCCGACTTTTACCTTGAGCTACTTGTTTGATGAGAACGGAGGTGCAGAGCAATTGTGTCGTGCATGTGTAGTAAATCTTCACTTTTAATGCTTGTCCAGTGAAGCCTCATTTGCTGTGAAGTAATTCTGCAACTTAGTTTATCGCGTAGTCACAGAAAGAATCCCGCCGCGAGCTTTGTATTTGACTGTCGTAGCAGTGGCTAGAGCCAAAGTTTATCATTCCGTGTGATTCATATTTAGGTGTCCAAGAACACTATGAGGGATTGGTGTTGATGGACAACGTTAAGTGGTTATAGATGTAGTTAAACTACATTGCAGTAGTTAAAGAAATAGCTTTAACTACTCCCCTGAAAAGTAGTTTAACTACTAGTTAAACTACTCCATCGCGAAGTAGTTAGTAGTTATAGTTAAACTACTGTAGAAGTAGTTAGTGGCCATCACTGCATATATCTCGCGTGGAGCCTAACTGTTCGGCTCTCAATAGACCTCTCCTTGTTTGTAAACAAACGACGTCACGCTGTTCGACAGCACCACCAGTTTGGTAGAGTTGAACTACGCTCGATGCTAGGGTCGAAGAAGGTCGCTCTCGAAAGCCACGGTCTTGAGGGTACTATGCGAGGGTCCCTGAAAGAGACGGGACCTTGGGTCCTACTTTTGCTGCAATAGGAGGCAACGAACAAGTGCCCATTCGTGGAACCCAGCCCTCCCCTTCCGATTTGTTTCGGTGTCAGTTTTGTCTACCAACGTCATGATGACGTTTCTCGGGTACAGGTCTATTGCACGTTCATCCGCGTTGTTCCCACACGGACTGACGGAAGACATTGGGGCACCCGCAAGGTACCCTTAGGTATTCCATCTCTACACGACTGGCACATAGCGCACAGCTGACGTTGGGTGTACGCTGGGATACAGGGTGGTTTTATCGTAATGATGACGAATGCACGAGAGCGCTGCGTATCAGTTAGGCCGAGAAGGGGTACCGAAGCGCCACTTGTGGCTGCTCTTTATCTTCAGTCACCCACTTGTGTGAGCCCGCCGCATGCACGCGCAATTGAGAGCCGGATTGCTGAGGGAAAGAGCTGATTTGTTGCGCTACGCCGCGCCAGAAATATGTCACCCGAAACCAGCCAATTACTCGAAAAAAGAAATCACTATATGTGGACGGCGGTTTTATTCCGCAATATATTTCGCAGCCACGGCAAAGGCGTCGGAAGAGTTCAAAGTACAATTTAAAGCACAACCTGTATCAGAAACGATAAGAAGGGCATTACAGGGGAACTAATGCGCAGTTGAGTCAATCACTGTTGAGCTGTTGTCCGGTATACCAAGGAAATTTACCGAAGAAACAAATCTCTTCGATAACGTCGGTTGTTTCCGAATTATTCAGTTGGAGAATTTTCGTAAAAGATACCGGTATATCAATCAGTCGCATCAACAGCCTTCTATCCGCCATTTTCACGCGATCGCTGTGCGCATGCGCATCCCGCGTCTTCTGCTCTTCTGGTTGAATGCAATGGAACCATTGCTGAAAACAGCCGTAGCCATTACTATGTTAACGCTGCTATACACCATTTTCCCGTTTCCATTTTCCCTTCCGTCAATGAGTGAGGCTACGCTTCTCGGCACCAGAATTGTATGAAAGGACCCAGGAACGATAACGAAGAGCTTTGTGCTCGATGACAGTACTGCACTCAACAAGCGCAAGAATCTTCTTCTTCCTCTTCTTCAAAACAGTTGTGCACAGCTTATTGGCCTCGCATGGAATGACACGGACACGGTTTGCTCCAGGGTCATGTTGTATACATAACGGACACTTAAACTTTGTACAGGGAGAAGCAGCAGGAATAGGCCTCGAAGCATAAGATCGATACTCAAAAAGCGAATACACGAAGTATACTGGAACGAATGACACAGAAGCCGCAGCGATGGTGGTGAAAGGGCTTGCCGTTGTCGGGCTCACGTATGTGGGCAACGTCAAGACTGACGCCCTGGGGGAATGTGCGTCCTGGGCCGACTTCTACGGGAACTGTGCCAACATATGTCTGAAAGCGTCTGAGGAAAACCCAGGAAAAACCCCAGACAGCACAGCCGGCACCGGGACTCGAACCCGGGTACCTCCCCGTCTCGGCGCGACATGGCCAGCACGCTAACCACTGAGCCGCAGCGCTCCCCACGCGCATTTCTTTTCAGCCAGTAGCAGACGACATTCGAGAGGGCGCCACATGTCAGGAAAATGGTCCATTCTATGCGTTGCTCAAACACTGCGTCAATAGAGAGTTTTAGTGAATCGTACCCTATCGCCTATGCGTTACGTAACGGATAGCGCTGGTGGTTCTGCGCAGACGCAAAACATAAAGACAGCTTCGCGCACTGCGCAGAACTACCACGCTAGTGTCAGTGACTCTACACCACGCTATCCCTTACGTACCCAAAGGCGATAGCGCAAAGTGCACTAAAACCCAATGTTTCCTGCAGCCGTTTCACAAGCTCTGGACAGTCATCGGTACGCTCGAGCTCCTTCAGCCTCAGTGGTAATACCCCTGTCACACGGGCATTTCGATCCTTCTCGAATCCGATCTGCATCGAACTTCCCGAGCACGCTCGAGTTTTGACGCTGCTACACGGCCACTTACAATGCGCATTGAATGGTTGACCTGTGGCGCGAGAGGCGGCGCAGCCGTCGCCGTCTGAGTACGTATCCGATTAGCTGTTCCGGCTGTTGTCGCGCGGTGTCGAGAATATGGGCAAATGAATAAACGGAACTCATTAATTTCGCGTTTCCTATATAACAGCGATATTAGTGGTAATTTATCGTATACCGATGGAAGCATCATTTGTAGCTTCGCGCGCATGTCCGTCTTAAGTTATGACAGTTCACCGGGGTCGAGGTTGCAAATGGCGGCCTTCGAGCCGTCTTGAAATTCTCAATCCTGTTATTTGAACTGTCTTGAGTCAAGCAGGATCAAAGTTGAATCCTGCTTAGAAGCGGCCGTGTAGCACCATCCGATCTGCATTGGGTTCAAGCAGGTTCGGTCGAGCAGCCCCGAAAATGCCCGTGTGACAGGGGTATAACTTTTGCAAGGGGTGAGCAAGGTCACCGCAATATGACGCATGAGAATCCGCAGTGCACCACGTGTGATCTACTAGATGAGCTAACCCGGACAGTTCCGGTGCCTCGTGCAGTGTCCCACTTGTCATGTGTTACGTCACGCATGCGTTCTTGCGAATATCCCCATCACACTTATATAAGTAAGGTGCCAGAGGGCCAATAGAGAGAAAGAGGAATGGGGCACGGGCCTCGCTCGGTTCCGTCGAGGGCCTGAGACTACTGTATAGAAAACAACGAGAATTTGAGTTGCTGAATTGGGAACACTGTATACCGAGTGTCCCACCGAAATCCTCCGGCTGGATAATTCGTGAACAGGTGGCGTCATCTAAGAAATTTCTGTTTGGTAAAGATCCTTGGGATCCTTGGTAAAGATCCTCGGCCATGAACTGAGTAGTGAGCGGCTCATTCGCATACGCTCACTAATTAAGTAAACACGCTAACTGTTAACTTTTATTTCGCACGCTTACGGAACCTCCGTTTCACGCATCGGTACCTTTACGTTCCTATGTACCTAAGATGTTTATTTAACTAGTGAGCATATGCAAATGAGCCGCTCACTAGTCAGTTCATGGCCGATGTCCCAAGTATCTTTACCAATACGAAATTTCTTCGGTAGCGCCACCTGTTCACGAATTATATCCACCCGGGGAATTTCGGTGGGACACCCGGTATAGTCTTACTATACAGGCTGTCTTTTTTTTTTTTTTCGATACAGCTGTTTCATAAAAAAAACTATAAGGGCTATAAGGGCTGTCGGCATCCTGTTTTCACTTCTATCATCTCAGGGCTGGCGGACCTTTGGCCAGCTGTTGCTCAACCGTCGAAAGACTAATTGCTTAAAAATTGTTAATTAACTTTTTAGTTAGAAAAGCTACGAAGTTGTCCCAATGAGAACATCTGTTCCTTTCGGTCACCTGATATCTTAGCCGTTTTCAGAACAAAATTCCGTTCCATAGATCGTCCGCAAAAAAAAAAAATTCATGAAGGAACACCATTTTTTCTTTATTTTGTTCATTGTGCATCTTCGGAGACGCGTCTTTCCTTCAACCCCAATGCAGCTTTTATAATTAAAAAGTTTATCAACGATCTTTAGGTAATTTGTCATTTCACGGTTGAGCAACAGATAGCCAAGGACGTCGGCCGGCCCAGAGATGATAGAAGTAAAAACAGGATGTCTTAGCCTTTATAGTTTTTTTAATGAAAAATCTGTATCGAAAAAAAAAAAGACACCCTGTATATGTTAACCGTAATCTGGATGTTGTTCCTGTTTTTGTCGTCTATACCAGTCCAAAAAAAGTCATCGACTGCGGATGACTTTGCAAACCACCCGCCCGTTCAAGGTCATCGTCGGTCGTTTGTTGACGTTCTCTTGCCGAGCCTTCTGCCTGCCGGTGCGGTGGCATTTCTGCTCGGGAAGAGGGGACCGTACGTCCGGGGTCGCCTTCGCGAGGACCTGTTGTCACATTTGACTTACAGCGTCTAAGCAATAGCTAGACAAAACACACAGATCGCGCATCCCGAACTGCGGTTCGAATCTGGAATTCCTATCGGTTTTGGCGTGGAAAGCGGACGTTTGTCATTCACTAAGCCACGCGGCCTGAGTAGCCGGTGCGCCATTACGACCTCAATCTTCATCATTATCATAATCATCATCATCACCACCACCACCGTTATCATCATCATCATCATCACTATGCCACGTGAGCTGCTAGAGCTCAACGCCCAGGTGCCGCTTTTTCACTACCCTCGAGCATTCGGGTGTGAAAGGACAACCTGCTGTCCGCCTGTATGGCAGCCGTGCAAAGAAGAGTGCCATTCGGAATATTTTCTCGACAAAGTCCGACTCCAGAATGAGTAATTAACATAATTACACTTCGCTATTCAAAAACAGCGTAACAGTGGAGATAATGCCGCGACAACGTAAGCGTTCTATATACAAACTGTCGTTTGAACTACAGTCGACCCCCGTTTATCCGGACTTCATTTATCCGGATCCCGCGGTATCCGGACAAAAGGCACGGGAACGGATTTTCCTCCATGTATTTTGTTCTCGTTTATCCGGACTTCAGCTTCCGGACTGGGACAAGAATTCCAGGGAACGAAAGTCGAAAATTCTTGTAATCCAGCTTCAGTTATCCGGACTACCGTGAGTAAGAGGAGACGCTGACGCCACTTCGTCACCCTTTTCGCTGTTTTGGGGTTATTCTCGTCACACGTCAGGAACCTACATTCCTCCGTAGGGGAGACAACCGTGCACGATGACCCCTTTTTCTATTTGTGTGCGTTGGGTCACGTTGACCAGTCGAGCCATTTGGAAATATCTCGAGGAACTGTCCGGTTCTAGAGGGGAAAACTCCAACCCGAGGGCCTGCTGGTTACGGCCCGTTGGCCGATGAAGACATTCCCCTAGCTGAGCTGCGATCCCTGATGCAGAGGCTCACTGCGACTGCCGTAGATGATGCTGCGGTTTCTGACTACGTTGACGTTGATAAGGATGATGACGCGTGTGCAGCTATGACTGATGACGGTGTGATTGCTGCTGTTGCCTCCGATGATGTGCAGTAAGACGGTGCCGATGGCGCCAGTGAGAAACAAGGCTCCGACATTGACACTTTGCGTCCGCACTGACATTCTTCGAGCAGCGTGAACAGCGTGGCTCAACTCTATGCAATTAGCAAAAGTTTGCAGGAATCGAGTGAGTACGCTACTATGTAACAGCTGTCATTGACGAGATTTCTGTGTTTTAATTAAACCTTGCTCTGTAGGACGTTTCTATTCGGTCGTTTCATTTATCCGGATGCCCCGGTATCCGGACGATTTCGCCGGGAACGGCACCGTCCGGATAAACGGGGGTCGACTGTACTTTGAAGCAAACCCTCAACCGTGATATATCGAGTGATATAAAATCTTGCGACATACATACACTCTTAGAAATGAACTTCACCACATAACACGCTCTTAGCCAACCATCGTCCCGAATGACAACGTTCTCGCCCCTGATTTGTCAAAAGCGGGAGGCGTAGCCTATTCTGTGTCGTGCATAATGAACGCAAAATAGGCTCCGCCTCCAGTTTTAAACAAATCTAGGCCGAGAGCGTTGTCATTCGGGACGATGGTTGGCTAAGAGCGTGCTATGTGGTGAAGTTCATTTTTAAGAGTGTAGGACACAATTTGCGAAGAAAGATGCGCAAACTGTTTCTTACTCTGTGTGGCTGGAAAATTGCTACGTTGGTTGAGTTAGACAGCCATATGCCCTTCAAATTGACCAAGGGCACATATTCACGTAGACTGTTGCATTCAGGAGACCATCCGCGAAGTTCAGTGACAATTTGCAGTCTTGGGGAGTAAATGTCGGGACTAAATGTCGAGTTAGGGGACAAAAATGGGGAGTAATTGCAGACTAGGGGAGTAGAAGCTGCAATTACTCCCCGTTTTACTCCTTTTTTTTCTTAGAGTGTGAGGCGACATGTTGCACGTGCGGATAATTTGGACAACCTGGGGTTCTTTTGACGTGCGCCGGAAATCTCCGACACACGGCGCTGGAAACAATGTTTACCTCCCCAACATTGCTACCGCCCTGGGCCGGGATCGAACCCGCGAGCTTGAGCTCAGCGAGCCAGCACGATACCGACTGCACTACCGAGGACGGGTGGGCCACCAACGCTCTGGCTACAAAAGCTCTCATGACCTTTTTGGCTACCGTAGACCTTGGGTCCCTCACTGTGAAGTGACTCAATGTTCAATTTCCCCGTCACTATATACCAGCAATGAGATGAAACTGCCCAATCGTCGTCATTAAAATAAAGTTTTCGTTCTTGCCGTCACACACTCTTAAAAATGAACTTCACCGCATAGCTCGCTCCTAGCCAACCATTATCTCGAATGATATCGTTATCTGTCGTGATTTGTTGAAAACGGGAGGCGTACGCCTTTTCTGTGACAATTATGAACAGCATAAGTGTCACAGAAAAGGCGTACGCCTCCCGTTTTCAACAAATCACGGCAGATAACGATATCATTCGAGATAATGGTTGGCTAGGAGCGTGCTATGCGGTGAAGTTCATTTTTAAGAGTGCAGTCTCAAGGCAGAACATGAAGGTGCGATACAGTCCAACCTCTAACCAGAGTTGTACACGTTACACGAAAAAAAGAATTGATTACAATTACTGTTACTACTGCGCGAAAAGTAATTCTTTACAGTTGCAAATTACTTCATCAAAGATATGATACGTTACGGATTAAAAATGTAACGCGTTACTTTTCCCGCAACTTTTAAATCGTGGGCCATAGCAAAGCCAACGAGCCTGCAGTGAATGCAACCATGCAGCTCTTGTTGCAAAGTCTAATATGAGACACCAACATACATGATAAGTGAAATTCACAAATACATTTGAAAGCGACATACAAAACACATACACGCGTTTATCACAGATTTATATACACATTTAAAACAACATCGAAACATCCGCTTCGTTTTGTTACTATTGTTATGTTCAGCCCGCACAATTTATCAATACAGTCACCTATTTTACGGTTGCTCCAGTAGGTCGCGATTGTAAAGGATTATCATGTTACTGTGGTGCGCATGGAACACGTGTGTACTAGAGACGGCCGTCACAGTGACGTCACTTCAGTCGAACTCGTGGTGGAACAGAAGAACAGATTGACTCGCTGGAAAGCGTTCCCATTGTTGACAGAAAGTTAAAAAAAGTGATCGATTACTCAGTAATTGATTACGGAAAATTGTAATTAGAGTCCTTGGAAAATTACTTGCTCACAAAATTAATCGATTACGTTAAAACTTGCTGAAAAAAAGTAATTGACGCAATAGACCTCTCCCTGTTTGTAAACAAATGACGTCATAGTGTTCGACAGCGCCACCGGTTTGGTAGAGTTGAACTATGCTTGAAGCTATGGGGCCAACAAGGTCGCGCCCCAAAGTCACGGTCTTGAGGGGATTACGATGATCCTTGAAAGGGACGCGACCTTCGTTCCTACTTTTCTTTCAATAGGAGGCAGCGAACAAGTGCTCATTCGTGGAAACCAGGTCTCCCTTTCCGATCTGTTTCGGTTTCGGTGTGTCTACCAACGTCATGATGACGTTTCCCGAGTAGAGGTTTATTACTAGTAACGCGTTACGTACAACTCTGCCTCTAACGTGTAGAAGTCACAAGTTGCAAAGCACTGGTTAAGTTGGTGCACTCAAGAAACCGCAGCAAAGCCTGCAGTGTGACCACTTGGGGGTGTGCTGGCGTGCAGGACTAAAATTCTCGCAGCATCGAAAGCGCGGTCATCCAGACGAGCCACGCTCAATTGTACTGTCGGCGTATATTTCGGATAATCGAGGAGGCTATCCTCAGGGGTGATACTCTGCCCCTTCGCTGGCGGTAATGTGTGTGATTAAAAGAGAACGCGATATCTAACTACTGTTTTCCTCCTTCATAGCAAATCAATGGGCACCTGTGGTTGTGTCTCCTCCTGCTGTAGCCGTCGTTTTTGCTATGTGTCTTCTTGGAATCCTCACTAGACTTCATTGCAAACCCGAACCTACACTTCTCTGTTTCTGGACCTGCGTTAGTCGTCACGTTGCCCGCCTTGCGAGGCCACCTATGCCAAGCCACGATCACCTTGACAAGTACTGCGCCGACTCCGAAGCTGTATAGGCATGCCTACAGGCGGCATCTGAAGATCGCACCAGATTTTATCCTGCAGAGTTAGCTTCTTTAGTTAGTTGAGTTTGAGTTTGATTATAGAAGAAAAAAAAAACGGAAGATATTGAATTCGTCACTGACGAATTCTAGTACTCCCACAAAGGAAATGAAATGAATGAAAGGAGAAAGAAAGCTGAAAATATGAAAAGGTAAAAATAGAAAGACATCACCCCTCCCAGTCACCGAACTGTACGTGCATATGCGTAGCTACATCCCCTACACTCTTAAAAATGAACTTCACCACATAGCACGCTCTAGCCAACCATCATCCCGAATGACAACGTTCTCGCCCCTGATTTGTGGAAAACGGGAGGAGGAGCCTATTTTGTGCTGTGCATAATGGGCACAAAATAGGCTCCTCCTCCCGTTTTCAACAAATCAGGGGCGAGAACGTTGTCATTCGGGACGATGGTTGGCTAGGAGCGTGCTATGTGGTGAAGTTCATTTCTAAGAGTGTAGAAGTGAGCTGAAGTGCAAGAAACTAACAGGAACGGGGAACTCGACGACACGTGCCTAGAATGCGGCCCCAAAAACACAGATTCCATCTGACGGCTCACTATGAAGTTGCCAAGCGCTGACAACGCGGCATCTCTCTTTCCGGGTTCCCATACACCCAGCACCTTGACTATATCGAAGGTTCTATTGTCCAAGCGGTCTAGAGTATACTTCAATGTAGCCCTTTGGGATGCGTATCTTGTGCAGTGCAGTTAGTCTTGGCGGTGTAACACTGTTAGGGTTGGCGCACTGCATTTGGTGCCGTTCTTAGGACAAGTAGAGTCACTAAACAGGGAGTAGAGTAGCGACACCGAGCCACGCCGGCGAGCGAGACCGCCGTCTTGTTTCCGGCGTCGCCTAGCAACGTGACGCCAATCTCCCCCTTCTCCGCCGGATAACAGCGCGCAATCGATCCAGCTCGCAAGCTAGGAAACCGGTTTTGTATGTAGGGGACTCAACATGGACGCCGCGTTCTTGAAAGGAGAAACCACGTGACACGATCGACCCAATCGCGGACACCGAACGGCGGCTCCGGCGCGGAAAAAGAATGCCATACTCTGTACCCGTATTTAGTGACTCTAAGGACAAGGACATAGCGTTTGATACAGAGTTCGGAAGTAATCAATAGGATAAACGAAATCAAGATTAGCTCCTTTTATTTAGCCGAGTATTTCGCAGTAGCTTTCATCTCTGTATGTCCTGCATGACATCTCATTTCGTTTCAGCGGAAGACGAGGAAGACATGAAGGAGGAGACACTGGACGGCGATCGTGGCGCCCTCTTGTCCTCGACGAGATCTCGCGACGACAGACCCTCGTCGCCAGAGGCACAAGCGGGCGCCAACGGCGAGACAAGTAAGTGACACCGCTTTTCAATTATTGGATTTCGGTGATGAATAAGCAGAGACAACGTTACCCTATATCTTACGTTGCCGCTTTAAAGGAGCACTGAAATGAACCCCCGAGTATTTTATCTTTCTTTCTTGTTTTTGCTACAGTGTTCAGTGAGGAATAAAACGTGCTCTTCCGAGAGGATGATTGGCGTATAGGTAAGGTGCATCGCGAGAGCGAGGGTCCGTGTCCCTCTCATACCTTTCAGAAATCATGCACACTCAATGGGAAAGTGTGCTTCGGAGAATGAGGGAACGTCGCGACGTGGCCTATTCCCCTGGCACGTGACCCGTGACGTAGACCGGCGCAGCTCAAGCGGGTGTAAGCAGCGCGTGAGCTGAGAAGAAATAAACAAAGAGAAAGAAAAAAAGCACGAGGATTTTTCTACGTCAGGCGGCGATCGTGACGATAGTTCTCTAACTGCTTGTGTACATTTGGTTGCGCAGCTACTGTACGCCGCAGAGCCAAAATATTTACAAGGGGGCCCCGCGATGGACAGCTTGACACATGAGGAAGGGTTTCGGGTCACGTGTACATGTCAGTTCATTGCTCCTTTAAAGTAGCACAGAAGTCATTTTTAACACCCCGTTTTCAACCTATAAAACTGTTAAGTAGTTCAGTAAGATGCACCATGACGAGTAATTCACACCGGAGAGTCATAATTATCGCAGAAATTGGATTTAAAGTTCGCCGCAAAAAAAGCGACCGTGCGCAACGGCGGTGGAGAGAGCAGTACCAGCCTGTGATCTGCCTGGGACATCGCGCTTGACGCTACAGGGGCTACGCCTGGCTGGTTGGTTCAGAGGAATGCTGTCTGGTACTCGGGTGTTCGGGGTTCTGAAAGCGCATTCCTCCTGGCTCGGTCATTATTCTGCCGCTCCTGCTATCCCCAATGCTGCGGGGGAACTAGCAAAACTGGTTTACGGACCAGCGAATCAGAACGAGTTCTCCCTGCAACGTCATCGGTGACGTGCCTTCTCGGTGATCTCGGTCATCGGTGATACCTTCTCCTCCTCGCTATATCCAGAGTGGCGAGTTAACGGTGAACGCGCGGAGCCGTGTTTATGTGTTTTTTTGTGGGGGGAGGGGGGAACAAATTGCACACATGAAAACCTTTCGTGCTACTCAGTAAAATGACGCATACACTTTCATCAGACGTCTTCATCTGAAAATTTTCTGGATGGCCCTGCGTACTCCTTTAAGTATAGAGAACCCCCGAGCTGCTTTCGATTGGTCTGCAGCCCCGCTGACGGTGGTATCGCTAATACTGCAAATGGCCCCGACACCATCAACAGTATAGACAAAGCCTGACCGCTGAAACGGCCTGACGTAATCGTTCAGAGTTCGCCAGTCACGACGTCCTTTCGCCGGCAGGAGCAATGGAGAGGAGCCACCAACAGCCAATGGCAGCAGCAGAAAACTTCTGTTTCGAGATTGGCTACAGCGATTGTCTAACATGCATCATATGACGAGCGAGAGTGGGCGAGTGAGTGGGTCGTGACGACATCGCGACTACATATGTCCCTTCACCCTCCATCGCTTCGTCCCTTTCTTGTTATAGTCGTAACGATGATGCCCACAAACGATTTCGACATTACCCCCTCCCCCCACGCCGCCTCCCCATACACTCTTAGAAATGAACTTCCCCACATAGCACGCTCCTAGCCAACCATCATCCCGAATGAACGTTCTTGCCCCTGATTTGTTGAAAACGGGAGGAGGAGCCTATTTTGTGTCCATTATGCACGGCACAAAATAGACTCCTCCTCCCGTTTTCAACAAATCTAGGGCGAGAACGTTGTCATACGGGGTGATGATTGGCTAGGAGCGTGCTATGCGGTGAAGTTCATTTTTAAGAGTGTATGGCTATGTGGCATGGAAAGGAGACAATAGGCAGGCTTTCTGTATGTAGAGGTGGTGGCGAAATTACTTAAATTTCTCCTCTTATAAAATCTGCTATGCGACCCTTGTCAGACAATGTACACTCTTAAAAATGAACCTCACCACATAGCACGCTCCTCGCTAACCATCATCCCGAATGACAACGTTCTCGCCCCTGATTTGTTGAAAACGCGGGGCGGAGCCTGTATTCTGTGCCGTGCATAATGAGCACAAAATAGGCGCCGCCTCCCGTTTTCGGCTGGATTTGGCCATGGACCGAGCAATTTTGACACAATGAGAGAGAGGGCTAGAGTCCAGCTGATTTAGAGACACAAAGTGTGATTCTGAAAGATTGGTAGCGCGGGCAGCGGAGATGGACGTGTTCTAGATCTTCCAGATTATCGCATTATAAAAGAAAGAGTGCCGCTATGGCTTCATGTCAAAACCTTTGCGTGTACACTCTTAAAAATGAACTTCACCGCATAGCACGCTCCTAGCCAACCGTAATCTCGAATGAAATCGTTATCTGCCGTGATTTGTTGAAAACGGGAGGCGTACGCCTTTTCTGTGACATTTACGCTGTTCATAATTGTCACAGAAAAGGCGTACGCCTCCCGTTTTCAACAAATCAGGGCAGATAACGATATCACTCGAGATTATGGTTGGCTAGGAGCGTGCTACGCGGTGAAGTTCATTTTTAAGAGTTTAGATGTCTGAGCTACCGGACGAAAAATGGTCCGCGTCAGCGTTCTTTATCTGACGTTGTCGCACGAAGTATGGTGATGGTGATGAAGGAAATAAAACGGGAGATGTAAGTCGCGACAATATCAGGCTAGCTCTATACTCCAGCACGCCCACGTAGAGTTGGTTAAAAAAAAAGGGGGAAAACAAAAACATAACGAAGGAATAACTACACTCATAGAAATGAACTTCACCACACAGCACGCTCCTAGCCAACCATCACCTCGAATGACAACGTTCTCGCCCCTGATTTGTTGAAAACGGGGGGAGGAGCCTATTTTGTGCCGTGCATAATGAGCACAAAATAGGCTCCTCCTCCCGTTTTCAGCAAATCAGGGGCGAGAACGTTCTCATTCGGGATGATGGTTGGCTACGAGAGTGTAATGTGGTGAAGTTCATTTCTAAGAGTGTAGAAGTCGAACCCACATCTTCTGGATGGCCGGTCCAGGGCTCTACCAATTGAGCTAAGCTAACATGCCTTCCAGGGTGCGTCATCTGAAGGGACAAACCAGTCACTCTCTCTCACTCATCCTCCTTTCACTCTTACATTTTTGCTCACTCATACACACATTCATACGACGGGATCGACGCAGGCGGCAACTGTTCAACATGAGAGAATTACTATTGGCAGTTTACTCAAACCGTGCAAACAACGAATCCTCAAAGTAAAAGCAGTAAAATGAAGAAACAGAAAGCTTACTACTTTCAGAATTTTGAAAGAACGGTGTGTCCATTACCGCAATGTGGAACTATGCGAACTTCCTGCAACCGGTCATGAAGGACAGCGAACAGAAAAAATCATCACGAGTCAGTCGGAAGATCGATGAGCAAGTTCAGCAAGTTACATCTGCTCCAGGTCTGAAATATCTAGAGCACATCCTCCTCCTCCATTGCCCGTGTGTCTCAACCATGTGTCTGTACTACCACACTCTAAGAAAGAAAAAAAGGAGTGATTTTACTCCTTCTTGGGACTAAATGCACTGCCACAAAAAATAGTCCCTTCCGGGAGTAAATGAATGTCACAGAGTGGAGACTGCATTTCACGCGCTGTTGTAAGAGTCCCAGGTACATAACTCGTGTGCACGCATGAAAATACTTTGAAGCAAACCGTCAACCGTGATATATCGAGAGATATAAAATCTTGCGCCATACATGGGGCACAATTTGCGAAGAAAGATGCGCTAACTGTTTCTTACTCGGTGTGGCTGGAAAAATTGCTACGTTTGCAGAGTTGTACAGCCTTATGTCATCAAATTGGCCTAGGGCACATATTTGCGTAGACTGTTGCATTCAGGAGACCATTCGCAAAGTTCAGTGACAATTTGCAGTCCCGGGGAGTAAATGTCGGGACTAAATGTCGGGTTAGGGGACTAAAATGGGGAGTAATTGCAGTCTACACTGTAAACGGAAAAACACCCTTATGGGTGTAAATGGCTCGTCCTATAACTCACACCTCTTTTTACACCATATGGTCTGGAAAACCCTTTTCAGAGGGTATATTCTGTGTAAAACACCCTTTGAAAGGGTGCTTTTCCTTGAAAATGCCGTCTTTTTCACCCTTTATACACCCTGTTAGGAGGGTGTCTAACAATCTTACACCCTGTTAAAAGGGTGATTAAAGGGTGCAAAGAAGGCATTTTCAAGGAAAAGCACCCTTTCAAAGGGCGTTTTACACAGAATACACCCACTCACAAGGGTGTTCTAGACCATATGGTGTAAAAAGAGGTGTGAGTTATAGGACAAGACATTTACACCCATAAGGGTGTTTTTCAGTTTACAGTGTAGGGGAGTAGAATTAAGCTACAATTACTCCCCGTTTTACTCCTTTTTTTCTTAGAGTGCATGTGTCTCTAAGTCAGCTGAACTCTCGCCCTCTCGCTGCGTCAAACTTGATTGGTCTAGGGTCTATGGCCAAATGCACCACCACCAACAACAACAACAATAAATGATGACGACGAGATGGGGTGTTTCACCGCGGTGGAGCGGTACCCCACCCCATTGCACGTGAAACATTATGTGAAAATCATGAAGGAAGGATGAAAATGCAAGAAAGAACTAAAGCGTCTGGAGCAATCCAGTGGACGACAGGAAGTCCATGAACAGGTGAAGAACCCGGCGATGGAGCACAGGATCTTCGTAGGGGCCAATGAGTGCAGCTCAGTTGAGCGTCCTCTTGCTGACATACGGGCAAGCTCATCACACAGTATCCGCCTTTACGGCCGGAAGAGTGCACGTTCCATAATAATGTGCTGGGTGGTCGCCACGACACCGCAGGTGGAACCACTACGACCTACTAGATTACAACGACCATGTCATAATCAGCAACCCCTATGAGGAGCCCGTCCGCACGGTCCGCTAGGGGCGCTACTCATCGGCACGCGAGATCTGCCCCACGATTGGACGATGGAAATTTGAATTCTGGACGCGCAGAAGCGTATGTACGACTACCGTAGCAGACGACAGCGATAGCTCCTATGAAAACACGTAGAATGATGATGATAATCAACCTAAAAATGAAACATCCGTGGAATATTCACCGCTTGTACAGAAATATTAAGGTAAGTTGAAGTACAAAGTATTGTAGAAGTTGAGGAAGCAATAACTGGGACCATCAGTAGCGCCACCGCTACCTTCCAAAAATGCGGCGCTGGGAAGGGGTCTATATGACATGGTCGTTATAATCTAGAAGGTCGTGGGTGGAACAGAAACTTGTGTCACAGCATCTGATCATGCACTTGAGTTGCGGGGTGAAAGCCACATTGAGGCGGAGTCTACGCAGGAGGGAGGTAAAATGGCGTAATAGACGGGCAGGGAAAGAAAACGACAAGTTTAGGTCTACCGAATACATGGGAGATTGAGTAGTGCTTGATGTCCCTGCGCCATTGCTGCAGAGCCAAGGGTTGAAACCACGCAATTAGTATAGGGTCCTTTTGTCACCTCTCGACAGCACAATGGGCATGGCTATCGGGTGACTCATGGGCAGCCGTTGCCAAATTCCAGCCCACCAACGCTCTTCCCTAAAAGCGCTTCTAAACCTTTTTGGACATCGTATATAGGAGTGGGGTCCGTCCCCACTCTGAGGCGACTCATTATTACATTTCACAACATTACCGCATGCAATGGGGTATAGGCTATAGCCCCTGGCGATATAACTCCTCAATTATCATCATTAAACAAAGTTGTTGTTGATGTTATATCTGCAGATATTTAATATTTAATTATATCGCCTTGTTAGCCGCGTGAAAACCAAATCCTGCCTTTTGTTTCGACTCGTCTGCGCTGGACCCAGGGTATGCAGCTGCACCCGTTCCTCTGAAGTTCGTCCGTTTTTCCTACTCGACTACTGAAAACGCATGTCAGAGAAGCAATAAAAGGAATCGCAGCCAGGGACAAGGAGAAGGAAGCGCAGAAACGAACTATCAATAATGATACAGGTCCCGACAAAAGTTTACGGAACACGCGAGCTGTGTATTTTCCCCTCGATAGGACACCCTAGCTCCTACCACCGGCTATGTTGTCTGACGTTTTCCTTGGGTTTTCCGAAGACTTTCCAGACGAATGTCGGCAGAGTTCCCCCTGAAGTCGGCCCAGGACAGAAGCCATTTACACCCATAAGGGTGTTTTTCAGTTTACAGCGATACCGCGATTGTGACTGTATTTCCGTATTATTTTGCGCAACCCCGCTGGCCCCCAAGCTTTTGGGACATTTGGGATACCAGGTCGGCCCACGATGCGATCGAAATTTCTCGATCGAATCACCACGCGCAACGCGGTATACTTCATATCTGCTCATCGAACTTCTTTCGTCAACTCCCCCAGGTACAAACAACCACGTCCTCCGCGGACCTTCTTCCATACTTCATTGATCTTCCCGCGTAATCTACATGTCCCCCCAGTATATAGAGAGCACCTCTCCGTTGCCGCTACGCGATGTCCCCGTGGACACACGAACGCCTCCCAGCGTTATGACAGATGACCGTATATACGTGCGGTTGTCTCCCGTGGTTTATATACCCGTTACACTTGGAAGGAAACGATAGCTGAAAATAATCCATCACTCATTGAGACCGGACGAAGAAGGCTATTAGGACGCGTCGGCCGTCTTTACGCCGGCCAGCGAGGATGACGGATGAGGCTGCGGCCATTATATACAGCCGTGGGATACACCTCGATGGAATAGGACCCCATATTGGCTGGGGATTTCCCTGGATGTCGCCCTGATTGACTTCCAGAAGCTCGGACTTGGAAAGTTGATCGTCGCGCGTGGCCTTGGAGGATACGTTGCACTCGCCGTCGAAGGACTCCCACAAGGTTTGCTAAGCAGTGATTGGCCAGCGTGAACTGCGTTTCCGAGTCCCGGTCCGTTGTCTATAGACTCCACGGAATTTATGAATACCATTTTTTTTTAGTATGTCCTGCCTGCTTTTCGATGGATTGATGTATCGAGTTTACTGAGATAAACTGCTACATTTCTGGTGAAATAAAGGCTTCTAAAAAAAAAGAAACAATGGCAGGTATGATGCAAGTTATATCAAACCAACCACAGCGACAGGGATGTTTATTTGAGCTTCTCTCTCGCTACCCGGCTTTTACGAGCTGAGTTGATGCATTCGCTTGTGCAGCGCGATGTGCAAGAAGCTCTTAAAGTAGCACAGAAGTCATTTTTAACACCCAGTTTTCTTCTTATAAAACTGTTAAGTTTGCCAGTAAGATGCACCATGCGAAGTAATTTACACCGCAGAGTCATAATTATCGCAGAAATTGAATTTAAAATACGCCGCAAAAAGCGACCGTGCGCAACGGTGGTGAAGAGCAGTACCAGCCTGTGATCTGCCTGGAACCTCGCGCTGACGCTATAAGGAGAACGCTCGTTGATTGGCCTAAAAAAATGTTGTCTGCTACTCCTCTGTCGTCTGCTACTCGGCTGTTCGGGGTTCTGATAAAGCCTTGCTCCTTGCTCGGTAATGCTTCGGCCGCTCCTTCTATCCCCAATTCTCCGGGAAAACTGGCAAAACAGGTTTACGGCGGCAAAGCGACAATGCGCTGACCCCCACTGATCGGCAAACCAGAACGAGTCTCCTTATGCCGTCATCGGTGACGTGCCGTCATACCTCCTCATCCTCGTTATAGTTGGAGTGGCGAGTTAAGGGTGAAGGCGCGGACCTATGTTTATGTAAGTTTTTTTCTGGGAAACAAATTGCACACATCAAAACATTTCGCGCTATTCGGTATAATGACACACACACTTTCATCAGATGTCTTCATCTGAAATTTTTTTGGATGGCCCTCTGTACTCCTTTAAGGGGACGTGAACTTCTTCGGACTGATCATAATCAGGAAAATGACACACCCAACGTGACTCCCCCGAAATGACCGATCTGCACCTTGCACCTTTCTTCGCTTCTTCTTCTTTTGTTCTTCTCGTCGTTTCTTCTCTTCTGTCTTTCGGTGATGCGGCATACGGGACAAGACCTTCGCGAAATTAAGTCCTTAACAGCTGTCGCTGTAAAACGGTACTTGCTACTCCAGGCATGCGTTGGAGGCATGCGTTCAACACTACAGGAACTCAGTCCCAGTTTCGTCCATGAAACACTTGTGTTCGGCTGCAGCAGATTCTGCAACAAACAAAAGCTCCTGTTGTACGGGCATTTCTTACGGCCATTATCGAAACCAATTGACATTGAACTTGTCCGGAGCGCCATCATCCGTCTGACTTTTCAGCCTGTCAGACAGCATTGGATCCAGTGCTGTTTGAGAAGTTGACACGTTTCACGCTTGGCATGTTGAATGGTCATTCGTTTCAAAGACGATTGAGGACTGCCCGCGCAAGACCCTAGATCTGCATACCCTCGGCGAACCCCTCAAGTCCTTCAGGGAGCCCTAAACCCAACAGTTAACGGTCACGTGACTCCGTGACGCGTAGAATACGCCGCAAGTAGCATAGCACCATGTGTTTAGCAGACGCATAGACCACCCGTCGCGCCGCGCCTCACCAATACATCAGGTGATTGGGAAAGTGTGGATCGTTGGCAAAACAAGCGCATGTTGATGTTGCCGTCGAGTAACTTCGTCGTTTTCCCGTTTCCTTAGGTTAGATCAGGGTAGTATCTGCCAGGCACATGAAGTTTTCCTTCGTATCTTCCTAAGGAGGGAGTCACACTGGTTATATACGTGCTCCAAACATGTATGGAGCATGTATAATGTTCGGTCACGCTGGTTATACAATTCTTGGTTGACAACGTTGTTTGGTACAAACGCGTGTATGATTATACAGGGTGTGTGCCATATGTGCCAGGGTGGTGAAGCCATACTCAGTGTAAAAAAAATAAACAGAGCGCGAAAACATGGGCTTCCATGCATTAGAATACGGCGGTCATGACAGTGCATGGTAGTGCATTTCGGTCTCATGAGAGTTATGTGCTGGCACCGCTAGGGGTACTGCCGATGAGCATCCATGTGGGACATCGTTTCGATTTATGCACCGATAGCTCCCCTAGCGGTACTTGAACACAACTCTCCTACGTGCACCATGTTGCCCTTTCATATACACCCTGTTGTCCACCATGTTGCCCTATTCTGATGCACGGAAGCCGACGTTTTCGTTGTTCCGTTTATTTTTTAAGCTGAGTTCAGAATTCCACAATTTTTCTACAGATTTCGCACGCATAAACGCGCCATCGTGTGCCACCGGAAGTTCGTTAGTTAGGTAGGCAACAAGCTATGTGCCTAAATGCGGGTCACGTTTTTCTGCACACACCCTGTACATAATCTCGAACATAGGTTGTTCAAACATCGGTCACACTGGTTATACAACTTGACTGGAGCAACAGTGGGAGTGGCTTAAACCGTGACGTATGGCACACGTCAGTGTCACAGTAACTAACCGAAGAGTGTATATAGCTTCTATTCGCGGACATCGCTATTCAAAATGTACGAAGACGGGGCTGCACTTGCTGATTTTCGATTGTTTCATGCTCCATGTGCGCAGGCAAAGAGGTCGCCATTTTGAATGTACGTGCAACACAATGTCGCGAACACTGACTTACAACTTACTCGTGTAAAATAACTCACGCGCATCACGATGTTGTTGACACTGACTCGTGCGAACGAAAACTGTCGTGGCGAATACGCCCGTTTATCCAACTTGTCCATCACCGTTTTTTGACAGTGCCCAAATACGTCGTCGTGTGTTTGACAACATGTTGTCAAACATAGTCAGAGCGCTTGCTTGTATGACGGCACGGTCACACTGGTTTTAAAACATGTTTTGTCGGTGTATAAGCAGTGTGACCAGCACTGTATGATCATACACGTTTCAGGGGTGTTTGTTATACACGTTCGTCATACATATATGACGGGATGTTCGTGTATAATGTATAATGTATAACCAGTGTGACTCCGGCCTAATGCAATGGTATCGACCATCGGAAACAACCACCAAGGCAACGCATGTGTCCGGCGGCTGCCAGCGCAGTGGCTTTGTTTTGCAAATGACGAGTAGCGACATCTGGCGGACATCTCGTCAAATACAAGCTGTGACGTAGATTGTTTGCAAAACAGGCAGTCGTCTATTTTCAATAATAGATCAAAACTCCGCGGCAGTTCCCAGCGTTGTAGCTACGTTACACTATTCTGGTTACGTCAGTCCCGCAGGCGTCCAATGCCGGGCGCCGCAGTGGCCGATTTCTGAGGGCGTTTTTTGGCACTGAATTGCGCGCTGACGAGACTTCATACAGCGATAATATTGTGCGTGGTGGATCCTGAAAGTTGACAGGATTTCGAGCAATCCTAAGTAGGACCAGTGATGGCCAGTAGTTAACTACATGTAGTTAAACTACTAGTTAAACTACCTGATTGTAGTTAAAAAGTAGTTATCAACTACCTGCAGAAGTGTAGTGGCAACTACTAGTTAAACTACTATTTTAAGTAGTTAACTACAGTAGTTAGGTTACTGAAGGCGCCAACTACTTCCGATTTTGCCGCAAGCTTTACGGCACGATTGTGCTTCCGACTTTTACCTTGAGCTACATGTTTGATGAGAACGGAGGTGCAGAGCAATTGTGTTAGTGCATGTGTACTAAATCTTCACTCTTAATGCTTGTCTAGTGAAGCCTCATTTGATTTGCTGTCAAATAATTCTGCAACTTAGTTTATCGCGTAGGTGCAGAAAGAACCCCGCCGCAAGCTTTGTATTTGACGATCGCAGCAATGGCTTGAGCCAAAGTTTTTTTATTGCTTGTGATTCATATTTAGGTGTTCAAGAACAATGCAAGGGATTGGTGTTGCTGGACAACGTTAAGTAGTTATAGATGTAGCTAAACTACATTGCAGTAGTGAAAAAAGTAGTTTTAACTACTCCCCCGAAAAGTAGTTGAACTACTAGTTAAACTACTCAATCACAAAGTAGTTAGTAGTTATAGTTAAACTACTGTAGAAGTAGTTAGTGGCCATCACTGAGTATGACTTTCCAGCTTAATTAAACGTGTGTTCGTGCTAATTGTTGATTTACCGCGTATTCACACGAACGACATCCACATGGAACATTCTAGTGGGAGGAAAAGCAGAGGGAAAAATAACTGCTCATGCGGCGGAAGTTCTGCTGCGTCTTACACTCGGAAGGCGCGGGGAGCTGCGCACTGCTCACATCGCAGACGACAGCTGCTGTCGTCTGCTATGGAATATGTTGTGGCTGACCCACAGGATATTCGTCGTGGTTAGGAGAGCACGAAAGCGCATGACGTTTGGCCCACGTGACAGCACAAAATAATGACGTTTTTGCGCATATTCCGCTGGAGTAGTCTGGGTAACGTCGTTAGCCTCTGGAAGTTAAGTTATCTTCACATTCGTCTCCCAGCACCATTTTATGCTAGTCAAAGTAACGAGAAGTGTTTCACCAGCGGGCTAAGGCGTCCTTCTCGTTCATGGTAGCCAATGTAATGCTGAATACTGGGAGGTGGAGAGTTCGAATCCTACCTCCGGCTGCGCTGTCTGAGGTTTTCCCTGGGTTTTCCGAATACTTTTCAGACGAATGTCGATACAGTTCCTCCTGAAGTCGGCCCAGGACGCATGTTATCTCACTTGTCCCCTACTCCTTCCTGCTGTCCTCTCTCCATCTGTCCACCTCTGTACGCCGCTCATAGCCACAGTTGCTTCGCGCAGCTAACACGGAGTAAAAAAAAAAAGAAAAAAAAAAGAAGCGGCTCAGAAAGAGTAGGTGGGGTTGAAACGCATTCGGACCCGTGTTCCCGTGACTAGTTTACTGGCCTGATGAGGTGAACAGTACGAAAAAGACGAAGGAGTAGTCCTTTGTCCTGTCCGCTCCTCCTTTGTCTTGTGCGTCGTGTTTACCTCACCGTGCACTCACACTAACTACCCTCTTAGAAAAAAGGGGTGGAGCAGTTAAACCTTTTAGGAGGTAATAGTTGTCACATATGATGCGCCTAGAAAGTTGCAAAGTTCTACCTGCTACCTACGAATGATAGGGTTACCGCTTCTGATTCGATGAGCGAGGGGGGGGGGGCGTACGCCTTTTTATAGCAATTCGGATATATGATAATTGCTTTTTACCACCCTTTTTACACCTTTTATCAGACGTTATGTTGACCTAGGTGGTAACTATAGAAGTTACTACCTTTTCACACACCCTTTTTTCTTTGAGTGTAGCCCAATAGACGAGTTCAGAAAATCCCAGTGCTCTTTGCGCACGCATTGAATCCTGGGCGCTTGCTGAGCGGGGTAACGAAGAATAATCCTTCACATTTCGCTTTCGCTGACCTTGACACGTCGTGGACAATGGACCGGCACGGGAGAAATCCGAACAGTTTATAGGTCACGCGTTTCTTTCGTATTAGTAAACTCCCATAGTTCAAAGCGACGCTAAGCACTCTGGGATTTTCTGAACTCGTCTATTGCTCGCCGTGCTTATTGACCATCACAGCAGGGAAAGTCCCCGTACATGATCCTAAATATTTTCATGTATGTGCCGCAGATGGCAATATTGAAGACAACGGTTCGCCACGGCCAGATGTCGTCGGAGACGAGTCTGGATTTCGATGCGACATCTGTGGCGTGACTTTGGACTCTCTGAGAACATTCCTCCTCCACAAGAGCCATGACTGCGGACGAGGTAAGTGAGAGCACTTCCTCTGCATGACCCTGGCATGATTTCGTACGTACCTGAACGACATCCTACTCGGACTTAAAAAAATAAATAAAAAAGGAACCGTGGCATTTTTAAAGGTACTAAAAGCAGTCGAGGTGAAAGCTCATGTTTTGTGTGCCCTGAATTGTGTACGTCCTCAGGAGTAAAATGCCGCAAAAATTTCTCACATACACATTATAGCTCCCGAAAAAATGCAAATTTAAATCTACTGGCAACAATGTGGCGAAGCAGATCGACGAAACGCCAACTCCGCCAACTACGGCGGCGGAAATGTCTCATGTGCACGACTATGGGCCGAACAGAGCGACTTACGACAGCAGCGCCACGATGCTCAAACAAGGCCCAGGTATAGACGTTTAGCTACTGAGTGCAAGATTCGGCTTGTGTTTATGTTCTTTCACACAAATTACATTTTCTCAAAAGGTAGTATTTGCAAATCTCAACATGAAAGCCATCTGTTTATCGGTCTCCTTGTTTACAAGGCTGCTTGACAAATTTATTCTTATTCCCACCAGGCGTCGCACCTACATTCTTGACTGCGTTTTTATTTAACAATTAAAAATACTTTGAGTAAACTCGTGCGCATATTACTTGTTGTGCTGAACCTTTGAATCTAGCACTGTCACATCATGCTGATTGCATAGGTTCGACCTCGGCTGCTTTATAGTACCTTTAAAGGATTAGCAACAGGCGTAGGACTGAAGTCTGCAGAGAGAAAACGGTAGAAGACATCGCAGTTGACAACCTCCCGGATTCAGGCGATCGCTTTGGCACACCGCGTTCCTCTCATGTTGTCGGATATCGTGAAGGAAGGAAGTTCCCGCAAAGTAATAACAGCGGGCCTGTCGGCGGCTACAGAACTGCATAACTGTACTACAACAGATCTGTACCATACACTCTAAGAAAAAAATGAGTAAAACGGGGAGTAATTGCAGCTTCTACTCCCCTAGTCTGCCAATTACTCCCCATTTTAGTCCCCTAACCCAACATTTAGTCCCGACATTTACTCCCCAGGACTGCAAATTGTCACTAAACTTCACGAATGGTCTCCTGAATGCGACAGTCTACGTAAATATGTGCCCTTGGTCAATTTGAACGGCATAAGGCTGTGTAACTCAGACAACGTAGCAGTTTTCCAGCCACACACAGTAAGTAACAGTTAGAGCATCTTTCTTCGCAAATTGTGCCCTAGTATGGCGCAAGATTTTATATCCCTCGATATATCACGGTTGACGGTTTGCTTGAACGTATTTTCATGCATGCGCACTAATTACGTACCTGAGACTCTTACAACAGCGCGTGAAATGCGGTCTTCACTCTGTGACATTAATTTATTCCCGTGCATTTACTCCCGAAAGGGACTATTTTTTGTGGCAATGCAATTACTCCCCAAAAGGAGTAAAAGTACTCCTTTTTTTCTCAGAGTGTACGAGGTGAAAGTGTAAGGGTGATGTTCGTTTCATTTGTCTTGCCCATCGCGCTGCATTACATTTCAGGAACGGCGTGTGTTAGAAAAGAGCCTAAGTTGTCTTTGCGCGTTTCCTAGGGGAAGCGGTCGCTCGCCACGCTGAATACATGATCCGCACTCTAAGAAACGAAGGAGCAAATCGGAGAGAGGAATTACAGCGTCTAGTCCTCTATACTGGAATTACTCCTAATATTAGTATCTTGATATCGAGGTTCACTCCTCAACGCTGCTAACAGTCGCCAAACTTCACATTGGCTAATGGCTTATGGCACCGCAACTGGTCATCAAAGGGACTAAAATTATACTTTATTCTCAGAGTGCACGCATGCGCTCTAAGAGAAAAGCGGTGTCTACCTTCAGTGACCTGCGTACTACGTTGGAGATCCGGAAAAGGAATAGCGCGCCAGGAGAAATACTGCAGCGCCACCATACGCCATCAGTAGGGGAGCGCACTTTCTGCCGCAATAAATAATAATAATAATAATAATAATAATAATAATAATAATAATAATAATAATAATAATAATAATAATAATAATGGTACCGTGACGATACACGTAAGGGTTTGTCTGCCTAGTCTGGCAACATGCTAGGGCTGCGGATAATTTCGACCACCTGGGGACTTTTCTGCCGCGGCGCTGTGTCATGTGGCCAGTTCTAACGGCCAATACGGACGCAGGGTGAGTATGATAGATTACATTATCTCGCGCAGGATGGAGCGTGACCTCACGGTTTCCAGCCATCCTATCTGCTGCGCAGCAGTACTTTGGAAGCTCACGGACTACGGCTGACTTTCCTTCATACGTTGAACACGACTGTAGCGAGCTCTGCTTCTGTCCTGGAGAGAGCGTATAATCTTTGGTAATGCGCGCGAACACCGTCTCCTCTTTTCTCTTCCAACAAATGAGGTTGCTTCACCAGTACATAGACCCTTGGTCCTATTGGCCAAGTGAGCGAAACTCACGATGCATGGCGTCGGACGACAGAAGTTTCAGAAGCGACAGTACGATGAAAACCGAAATCTCAAGACCACGTGTCAGCGTGTAACGATCAATCGAACCTGTGGAGGCGTCGTCCAGGTCACCAGGTGATTACGCACGCATGGAGTGTCCGGAGTACTTCACAACACCAATGTAATATTGATATTTTAACAAAAGGACGAAAAATTTGGGGTAACGAGAATCCGATTTTTTTTCTTCCGAGTTACCGTATTTTCCGGTGTATAACGCGCACTCGTGTATAACACGCACCCCTAAAAACGGGCTGAATTTGAAAAATGTTCGATGTACAGTATAACGCGCACCGCAATGGTGCAACAAGCTTCTGTACTGCCACCAGTATACAGTGAACCCTCGTTATTATGACCATGGTCGTTCCCGAAAATTTTGGTCATAATGCGGAATTGTCATATTAACAGGGGTCATTTGCAGAGGTTTCACTAAATTGTTCCCCAGGAGTATGGTCGTAAAGCGTGTATGTCAGATTATCGGGGGTCATATTAACGAGGGTTCACTGTACACAATAAACCAAAGCGGTTCATCATAGTGTGAGCACTTGTCCTCGGTTTGTCTAAAGCCTTTGAATGCGCACTGCACCAAAGCAATGAAAAGCCGGCTGACTCTTCAGAGAGACAAGTCCTCGCTGCTCGAAAAGCTCCAGAGGTAATGCCATTGAGTGGAATCTGAACGGAATTGAATCTACCAAAATCAGTAATAATTATCAGTGAAGAGCGGGTAGAGGTACCACTACCGCCAGGCACCACCACCAGGTACCACTAAGGACCATGAATTGAAGAAGGGGGGCATTTCTGGCAACACAGCTGTGATCTCTTCCATTTTTTGTTTCCCTCGTATTCTGTAACTCGGACACCTCTATAAGTAGGACACGCTTCGGCTGCACCGCGGGTATCCAAGATAGGGAGGTTTCACTGTATATGAATATCTATATTTTGAAACACATTTAGTCAAACCAGTTAAGCTCCGATGTTAAGCTCCGATGCGTCGGAGTATAGTCATAGTCATAGTATAGTCATAGTCATAGTATAGTTCAGTGTCCTCTCTGCTTTCCGCTGCGCGTCCCTTCTCAATCACACCATTCTTCTGTCCTTTTGCCGGTTTTGTCAACTGACCCTAAGGGATATGGGAGAAACCCACAGCACACCCTGGAAGTGGCTAGAATTTCTTCGTCATCGACCTGAAAAAGAACTTCGCGGGAAAATGTTTCCGTGTATAACGCGCAGGACCTCTTCAGAGCACATTTTTATTGTATCGCGCGCGCGTTATACACCGGAAAATACGTACTTTTTTTTTCTCTCCAAGGAACATATGTCGTTACTTCGTTGCCCAGAAAGTAACTCAAGAGTCCCTCTCCAGCACTGACCATACTACGCGTTTATGCACCATCGTGACGTAGGTCTCGTCGAATAGACGGCTTTAGAAAATCCCAGAGAACTTAGCGCCGCTTTGAATTCTGGGAACTTGCTGACAACAAAGGAGGAGGAGGAGGTCTCCAAGCTGTTTCGCTTCCTTCTCTCTCGGATGATTGTCCACGAGGTTGAAAACGTCCGTGAAGACGAAACATGGAGGACAGTTCTCCCTTCCATCATTCCACTAACCTCCCAGGATGCAACGCGTGCGCGAGGAGCACTGGGATTTTCTGAAATTGTCTATTCTTTGGGAAAATGGCAACGAGCCTCGTTCTTGCAACAACTCTCCTGCGGGCCCTTCCGCTCGAAACCGACCTACCTCTGCAGTTAATAGCGAGTTTTAGTGAATCGTTTTCACTCAAACGGTTCGCGAACGGTTTTGCACTCTCACCAATCAGAGGCTTCCGTGCTTAGTATGTCGCTCTTCTCATTGGCCCTCCTCGAAACAGTTCGCGAACGGTTTCGCCCCTCTCCAATCAGATGCTTCCGTGCTGAGTAACTCGCTCTTCTCATTGGCCCTCCCCGAGACCGTTCGGGAACGGTTTCGCCTCTTCCCCAATCAGATGCTTCCGTGCTGAGTAAGTCGCTCTTCTCATTGGCCCTCCCAGAAAACGGTTCGCGAACGGTTTGACTGAAAACGATTCACTAAAACTCGCTATTCGCACTCGACATCGCGCCAGTCTGCAGGGGACACGCAACTACGGGAAGGAGCAAGTAGAGAATCTGCTTATCGGTTCGCCCGACCTTTTTGTGACGTTTCAGCCTCCTCTGCCACACCTCCTCACGTACTTCAAGCAGTGTGGGACGCAAAAAATAAATAAATAAATAATAAACATCTGCAGCAGGAGAGAGGAAAACACGCGCCAAGGCAAGGGTATGTTTCCCAACCCCAACGTCATGAATTACGTCTTTCTGTGTGCGAATATTAAACTCTGTGGTTTCCAGTGTTTCATGATAAATTAGAGAGCTGGGGCTGGCGAAACGTGAAAGAATTCGCGAAAGTGAGGGAGCACCCGCACAACCTACGAAAACAGATATCACGAATTCATGCTTGGAGAGCGAACTGTAATTTTGTTGGAGTTTCGCGTTTTCGGCATTTATGCCTGCGGAGCTTCGACGGGTGTTTTTCGGCATTTACATGCTTTGTCAAATTCAGATACTTTCGGCATTTTTGAAACGTTTGCATCAAGAATACCTTGCGGAAAAATTTGCAGCCACAATTACTAAGGAGAAGGGCTATGGATGGAGAGCCACAATGGTAGGAGGTCATATTGAGGGTAGGGTTGCCACCTTTCGTAGTGAAAAATACCGGCTGAGGGAGAGGAGGTGGAATAGAGGGAAAGGGAAGTGGGTGAGGGGTGGAAGAGCATACACAGGAAACAGAGATAGAGAGCGAGCTCAAGATAATACGAGGAAACATATGTTCCTGTGCGTAATAATAATAATAATGGATAACTAAGGAAAGAACTGGTGACCGCGGAGTTGGGGCTCTGCTCCAGATTTATTCAAGCTGTAGTGGAATGTTGAAGGGAAAACCCCGCAAAAGCTCATATGAAAGGTCATGAGTCACAAATACCGGCAAAAGGCTGCCGGTATCACCTTCCCACCGGCAACCGGCAGAGCGAGCAAATAATCGGCCGTGCCGGTATAATACCGGCCTGGTAGCAGCCCTAACTGAGGGTGCAAAGAATTTCCTTTCCTTTTTTGGAGTTCCCCACGTCTTCATCAACCCTCTTCGCCAATGTGTTACCAACCTCTGACCAATGTGTTACAGTACACTGTAAACTTTTTCACACCTTTAAAGGTGTGCGCTATGCACATTCAATCTGGTTGCGTAACATTGCATCTCCAGGACGATATTTTACAAAATTCGGAAAGCATTACTAAAGATCAAGTGTCAGTGCAAATCTTGCTTTCATTATGTCTTGGATATCGTAGGTACGAGCTAATGCATATATGCATCGCTATCGATAATCGAGCACGCGCAAGTGTCTACAATACTGTTGAACAATGTTGAGATGTTGCAAGACTGAATTTTTGGAGAACAGACAACACTCTAGTAAAGAAAATTTGTGCGAAACCGTGCTCCATTATGATGTGACCAAAATTACACCTAAAAAGGCGTGCGCCATGCACGCTATTACATCTTTAAAGGTGTGAAAAGATTTAGAGTGTAGAAGGTTTTTACACGAACAAGCGGCTAGCATCTCTATAGAGGGCGGTGTTCCCCGCATTCCACCTGGAAACGAGATGAAGGAAGAATGAAAATATGATGCTACCGGAGGACGAAAAATTGAATAAACCTGTACCCGAGAAACGTCATCGTGACGTTGGTAGACAGACCGAAACCGAAACATATCGGAAGGGGAGAGTTGGGTTCCACGAATGGGCAATTGTTCGCTGCCTCCTATTGGAAGAAAAGTAGGACCGAAGGTGACGTCCTTTTCAGAGACCATCGTAATCCCCTCAAGACCGTGGCTTTAGGGCGCGACTTTGTTCGCCTCTACACTTTTAGAAATGAACTTCACCGCATAGCACGCTCCTATAGCCAACCATCGTCACGAATGATACCGATATCTGCCCTGATTTCATGCCATGTTTGCATTCCCGTAGCGTTTATTTTGTTCGCTTGCCATTAGGTTGTTTGTTTGCATTTTTAAATTTGTATTTCTGTCATCTTCTTTCTGTATGATGCACCGCTATCAAAGGCCTAACAGCTGTTTGTGGGCACCCAATCGGGAAATAAATAAGTAAATGAATACGGTGTTCCTTAATATGATGATTCGCCTTGTGGAAGATACCTGCAGAAACGTTTAAACGACCGAATTTTAATTGAAGAAAGCAACACTGATCCACATAAATGTGCAGGACATACACGTCCTGACGTCCGATCCACCAGGGTGGCAAACTGGGGTAGTTGGCTCAAGCTCAACGTGGTGTTCATTGCAGCCACAACAGACACCCAAACTCAGACAGAAAACACACAACACAAACTGCAAACTCTCAACTAAACTTTAATCGCAGTGCACAGACAAATTTAAACAGTCATAGACAGAAAAGGAAGCAGATAACAACCCGGAAAAGGCACCAAGGTAGAACAAGATCTAAGGACATGAGTCAGACAAGTTCGGGTACACTCGCCCTCACCATATCAAGTCAAGAGCTAGTAAGGGCAAGAGTGAAAGAAAGGTTATTTTATAAACTGAGATATTCCAGCTCCGCTTGGGACAAGCCTATGGAAGGCTGGCTTACACAATAAACCTCTACCCGACAAACGCCATCATGACGTTGGTAGACATACCGAAACCAAAACAGATCGGAAGGGGAGAGCTGGGTTCCACGAATGGGCAGTTGTTCGCTGAAAGAAAAGTAGGACCGAAGGTCGCGTCCCTTTCAGAGACCATCGTAATCCCCTCAAGACCGTGGCTTTCGTGCGAGACCTTGTTCGCCGCTAGCATTGAACGTAGTTCAACTCTACCAAACTCCTGGCGCTGTCGAACATTATGACGTCATTTGTTTACAAACAGGTCAGAGAGGTCTATTGGGGTACCGTCATTTTCCGCATGTAGCACGAATATGCCAAAAGTGCCGGAGTGTTTCGGAATACGCCGAATTTCACACACACACAAAAAAAAAGAAAATCGTCGCGTGTTCTACGGTATTTTTACGGTTTCGTTCTACGGTGTTCTACGGTATACGGTACGGCTGCTGCCACACACGCGATATACCCTAAATTTTAGGCCAGGTTTCACCGACTCCAGTTAACATTTGAACCGATGTTAGACTTCCTTGAAATTCGTGTTAATCGTCAACTATGTTTCACCAGCGCGCGGGGGGAGGGGGGGAGATTTCGCGATAAACCGGTTCTCATCGAAGCGTTGGTAACACAAGTTCTACGATTAACATCGGGTTTAGGGAAGGATCTACTCTCGGTTCAAGCGTTACCTGACGCTTCTGAAGCCAAGCCTTGACTTCTTCTTTCCCCAAAATGATGCGCTGGTTGTGATATTCGAGGTGGTGATGGTGGTGATGGTGGTGGTGGTGGTAGTGGTGAAAAGGCTCGCCGTTGTCGGCGTCACACAGGTGGCTAACGTCACGTCTGACGCCCTGGGGGAATGTGCGTCCTGGGCCGACTTCTAAGGGAGAGTTTTAGCAAATCGTAAGCGCCCTCCAATTCCGACTCCGTATCGCTGTCAGCCAACCATATATGAGCAACGTAATGTTAGCCACGCAAAAAAATTAAAATAAAATAAAAAATCAGGCAATCCGCTGATTATGCTTTCGGAAACCTTATCGTGAAACTTTCAAATTTTCCTAAAACTCTCTGTTAGTGAGTTTAGTGCATAGCGCCGTATCGCCTTTGCGATAGCGTTCGTGGATCTACGCGCGCGCAAAACAGCTCCGTGCGCAGTGCGTAGCACCAACAAGCTATCGCTACGCACGTACGTACGACGCACTTAAAAGCTCGCTCATTTCTCCTTCGCGCTAACACGTCATCAATCAAGAGCTTAAAATTCAGCCCAGAAATTTATCACCTCACGAAGCCAACAAAGCTCATACGTCGCTGCCCGCGCGCGCGCGTGCACAGAGCAATCCGCGAGACGAACGTAGAACAAGACAAAACGAAACAAACAAACAAACAAAAATGACGCGTTCTCCCTCGCGCTGCTTCGCTAACGAACCCACGCAGCACTGTCTTGTCCCGTGTTGACGGCTGCGACGAAATGCTTCGTCTCCCTCCCCCCCTCCCCTCCTCACTCTCTCTGTCTCTCTCTCTCTCTCTTTGAAAGCCTTGCGGTTTTAATGCCGAAGAAGCTTCCAGGCACGGGGACTCCATACGAACTCCAGGCGGCGCATGAATTCCTCGTCCGTTCCGACGACGGTCCCCGAGGGAAAAGAAGGCACGGAGCGCGCGCTTCGGGTTCGTGAATATTTCACTGCAGCGGGCGTCCCGACGGGATTGCACTCTCTAAATCCATCCAGCGTGCTGCCGAGGAACAGTGTCCCCAGAGGAGATCCCTGTCTGGAGCTGTTGCGCGTTGCTTCACTTCCTTTTTTTTTTTTTTTTTTGTTATTTTACCAAAGTCTTGTTGCGTTGCCGTGTCATTATACAGCGCCATCGTAAAGTTAGTTGGTGGCGAAAAATGAGCGTCGGGAGAAAAAAAAAGGAAAAAAAAGGGGGAAAGGAAGGACTCATTTCTCCCGTGAATGTCGCCCGAGAATTGTGGGTGGCTGTCGTGGAAGAGTGTGGAAACGTTCGTAATGAAGGCGACGGCGTGAAGGTGTGTCGTAAAATTATTTCGTGCCTTCGCGAGTTTTACTAGCCCGTTTATGTCGTTCTGTAACAGAGTCGTCGGATGTTTGTTCCTCCTTTCCCGTTCCTTTATGTCTTTTGGATGTTTTTCTTTGCGCTCGCGTATACACGAAGTCAAAATGTTCCCATTTTCTGCCTTAATCACCCTTGTAAGTATAGCCCAGTTTGTGTTCTTACGCTTGTACGCTTACAAAAATCAATTTTTATGTGGGTTTAAGCTCACTCTTAAAAATGAACTTCGCCGCATAGCACGCTCCTAGCCAACCATTATCTCGAATGATATCGTTATCTGCCCTGATTTGTTGAAAACAGGGGGCGTACGCCATTTCTGTGACACTTATGCTGTTCATAATTGTCACAGAAAAGGCGTACGCCCCCTGTTTTCAACAAATCATGGCAGATAACGATATCATTCGAGATAATGGTTGGCTAGGAGCGTGCTATGCGGTGAAGTTCATTTTTAAGAGTGCTGTTCACGGGTGTGAAACAGAAAGCACTGAGTAGACAAATATTGCTCCGAATGTTTTCTTTTTTCTTTACCGGAGAAGAATGAAAATCCGTGCATGGAATTCAAAAGCGTAATGACGGAAGCAACAAATGTACAGTGTTCGCCAAGGTAAACGGTGGGGTTTGTAATGGAGATGAAACAGATAAAAACAGTGTCGTGAAGCTAAAGCAGATGTTAGAGGACGTACTATGCACCAAAATTTTATAACGATATTGCCACTTGGTCCGTTTCCTTGCGGATAAATCGCGAAATATCCGCTTTGCACTTCCAAGCACCATTCTCCACCTGGGTGAAATTTTGGTGTCATGATGGCCCCTACACTCTTAAAAATGAACTTCACCGCATAGCACGCTCCTAGCCAACCATCATCTTTACTGATATCGCTATTTGCCCTGATTTGTTGAAAACGGGGGGCGTACGCCTTTTTTGTGGCACTTATGCTGTTCATAATTGTCACAGAAAAGGCGTACGCCTCCCGTTTTCAACAAATGGGGGCAGATAACGATATCATTAAAGATGATGGTTGGCTAGGACCGTGCTGTGCGGTGAAGTTCATTTTTAAGAGTGTATGGAAAACTGTAACCAATGAAACGCGCCCAAGTTTGATTGACGGGTCCAGCTTCTTTTTTAGGCTCCTCCTATAGGCCAGACTCCGTTTTAATGCACGGCACTGGTTCAATGACCATGGACTTCAATGATAATCGAAGTCTGCCGATATGACAGAGGTATAAGTGGGGCATAAGGCTAGGTGTCTTCGATGCGATTAAAAGCTTGGGGGGCAGTGCAAAGGATTGAAAACCAACGCGCCCAAGTTTGATTCACGGGTCCAGCTTCTTTTTTAGGCTCCTCCTATAGGTCATACTCCGTTTTAATACGCGGCACTGGTTCAATGACCATTGACTTCAATGATAATCGAAGTCTGCCGATATGACAGAGGTATAAGTGGGGCATAAGATGATAGGTGTCTTCGATGCGATTAAAAGCTTGCGGGGGCAGTGCAAAGGAATGAAAACCAACGGCACGACAGTGCCGGCACTTGTGGAAACTACAAGAACTCATTGCCATTCATTTCAATTGTCATTGAACGTTGCCCGTGTACCACCGGGTATAAGCCTTATATCGGTTGTCAGAGACACCTCTGTTACAGCGAACTAGAAGCGGGCAGTGAAACGGCCGAGCTCTTCGCGTGCCCCTGGCGGCGTCCGCAGCCAACGGCGGCACTGCGATTGATGACTACGCAGACGCCATAGAGCTAGTAAAGTGAAGACGCAGAATAAAAATGCAAATTAGTATTGCAGCTACAATTAATTACAACTACGATTAATTTTTATCAACAGAACAGAAGAGAATAAAAAATCTTAAATTATAGAATTCCTGAGACGCAGGCGCCGCGCGTTGCATAGCATGCCCGTACAGTGTAGACTGCAGTTGGCGATAGCAACGCCGCCGCTATGTTTTCGACACTCTCTCTGACAGCCGTCCCAGCACTCTTAAAAATGAACTTCACCGCATAGCACGCTCCTGGCAAACCATCATCACGAATGATATCGTTATCTGCCCTGATTTGTTCAAAACGGGAGGCGTACGCCTTTTTGGTGACACTTATGCTGTTCATAATTGTCACAAAAAAGGCGTACGCCTCCCGTTTTCAACAAATCAGGGCAAATAACGATATCATTTGAGATGATGGTTGGCTAGGAGCGTGCTATGCGGTGAAGTTCATTTTTAAGAGTGCAGGGAGCAGACCCCTCCGTTCGCGGCACTACACCTCTTCTATACACTCTTAGAAACGAACTTCACCGCATAGCACGCTCCTAGCCAACCATCATCTCGAATGATATCGTTATCTGCCCTGATTTGTTGAAAACGAGAGGCGTATACGCCCTTTGTGTGGCAATTATGAACAGCATAAGTGTCACATAAAAAGCGTACGCCTCCCGTTTTCAACAAATCAGGGCAAATAACGATATCATTTGAGATGATGGTTGGCTAGGAGCGTGCTATGCGGTGAAGTTCATTTTTAAGAGTGCAGGGAGCAGACCCCTCCGTTCGCGGCACTACACCTCTTCTATACACTCTTAGAAACGAACTTCACCGCATAGCACGCTCCTAGCCAACCATCATCTCGAATGATATCGTTATCTGCCCTGATTTGTTGAAAACGAGAGGCGTATACGCCCTTTGTGTGACAATTATGAACAGCATAAGTGTCACATAAAAAGCGTACGCCTGCCGTTTTCAACAAATCAAGACAGATAACGATATCATTCGAGATGATGGTTGGCTAGCAGCGTGCGCTATACGGTGAAGTTCATTTTTAAGAGTGTAACTCGATGCGCGACCCAAACGTTCGTATATATTTTTAATCCCACCCAAAAATCGACCGCCATTCTCAGTCACCGGTATACCCGGCGGCGCTCCCCCTTTAATATTACTTCCTCATCAAAGTTGGGCGCCAACAATCGTTGCGCTCAAAATTTCAAACTCACTCACTTCCCGGACGTCAGAGAGAGAGGAGAGAGAAAGAGAGAGAGAGAGAGTGGAAGTTGGAGAGAGAGGGTTTTTGAATCTTTCAGCAACTTTTCGCGTCGCAGCGCCAGCAGCCATCGTCCTACCCACTTGTTTCGCCCTCGGCTTTTCAGAACGGGACAGAAAAATATATACCCTCCTCCCCCCCCTCACCCCCCTCTCGCGCCAATTCCCAACAGGGTCGTGGAGCTCTCGGCTTCATTTTACAGTGCCCTTGAGAACGCCACAGACTCTCGATTCGACTGGCCTCTCTTCCTCTCCCTCTCCCCCCTTCCCTCCCTCCCTCGCTCGCTCGTTCCCCGTAGTCTCCCGTATGGCCAGTATATACAACTCTGGTACGACTTCTTTTTCCAGGGCTAGTGTCGCGTGCTGGTCGTCGTCCTCGTCGTCGTCGTTGTCTCGCCCCGAGGGAACGTCCCACCTCGGGGGGATTTCTGTGAGAGACGGGGCCTAAATCAAGTCCGGGCCCCCAGGGATGTGGCCCTCCCTTCTATCCCTCTCTCCCTCTGGCAGAAGAAGTTGTGTTCTCGTGTATATGGTAGTTGGTTGTTGCACCCGTTGTCGTCGGGCAACGCTGTCGCTCTCCGTTGGGAGTTTCGCGGGTTTTTTTTTTCTGGGAAAGGTTTTTTTTTTTTTTTTTGTCGTTCAGAGGAAGGGGTTGTTTTGTTCCGTTCTTTCGTTGAACGACAAGAAAGGGGTTATGAAGAATGAATGAGCTTCGTTGTCTTCCCGTGTCGCGAGCGACGCTGTGATTGCGCGCGTGCATGTGCTGAATGCAAAGTGCGGGGAGTAATTTTGTTTGACGTCTTTTTTTTTACCGCAGAAAAGGTGTATTAATAGGTAAATATATCGCTCTGTTCTTTCTTGTGAGGGCTAAAAGCGACGCTTTAGCTGAAAGGGGACATTGATTTGTGTCACAGGAGGTCTTCCTTAGTATTATCTCATTCATAGGTGGGGAAGTTACTTTTATTTTGTAGTGCACTGCCGTTACTCACTACTTTTTTGCAAAAAGTAACGTTTTACGTTATCCGTTACTGTTGCGGTAGTAGGTAACGCGTTACTAACGCCGTTACTTCTGATAAGTAATGCCGTTACTTTTGCATTACTTCACCATTTGTCCTTATAATATGTATTATTTTTAGTTGAGTCACATAAGTGCATTCCACAAATCAATACAAGCAATGTTGGGCACAAAGAAAGGTCACGCATGAACACAACTTACATGTACGATTCATTGCAACGCAGAAGTAGTTGATGTTCAAAATTTTCATCTGTGAGCTTCGCCCGTTTGGCTGAGAGGACGCCTAATGACCACTGGGTGCTCATTGTCACGGTTGATAGAGACGGTGACCTTTTATCTCACACAGTATAAATCCAAACAGCCAACAACAGCCAACCCCTTGGTACTTTGTTACTTGTTCACATGGTCGGGGCTATTTTTCTGTCGTTTTGCCCCATTCGTCCGAAAAATATCAGAGGGAGTGAAAATAAGAAGTGGTAAACAAAGGACACATCTCAACCAGGGTAGGTCAATAACCCTTCTTTTGCGTTCTTCGTGGGTGCCGATGTACCTTCTTGTCATTGTTGAAGATGAATAGAAAAAATCGTAGATTTTCCCGGATCCTGCAGGCACGGTCCTCGCTCAAGCTTTCAAGTTTAGACGATGAAGCAATGTTCCCGAACACGCAGTAACGCATAACGCCGTTACGCGTTAGTTATTAAAAATGTAATGACGTCACGTTACTTATTACTTTTCTCCCAAATGTAACGCGTTACCGTATTTCACTACTCGAATGTAACGCGTTACCGGTAACGCACTACTTTGTAACGCGTTACTCCCCACCTATGATCTCATTATAGCAGTGTCACAAAGGTTACACAAAGCATGGATGTGAATCGGAGAGGAAAGAAATTAAGTAACAATTAGCATTAAATTGGAAACCAAGAAGCAATACCAACAAATATTAGGAAAATATTTCCAGGAGCAGTTGACATTTGTTGGAGAACAGATACATATATACAACACACCGCGGCTACACATGGTGGAGACCATCCCTCGCGCGGGAAGCAGCTTAAGAAGTGAGGGCGTGTAAATTTATTTATTTTGGGATCAAATAATTGGCTTCCAGTGTCACTACCCAATATAATTAGAATGCTACTGTATTACTGACTATGTTTTTAAATTAACTTATTGGTTAACTGAGATGATATAGTCGCCGTCACAAATTAATGTGATCCCAGATGTTGCGGGAAAAAAGGTATACAAAGCGCTGAAGGTATAAACGTAATATAGAAGTACTCTTTTATACCCTCAGCTGCCGTGGAAGGTATAGAATCAGTGATCTGTACCTTACACATGGTCTAAACAGGGTATAGACAATGGTGAAGAGGTATAAATGTCGTACTCTAGACCTTATTTATACCTTTTTATACCTTTTATATACCTTTTCTTCTAACAGTGTAGCCGTGTCACAAAGGTTAGTCTTCACGTAAGTTACAAGTAGAAATCGCAATGAGACAATCTATCACGAAGTGATATGTTATCCTTCCAGCTATAAAACGATCAGCGAAGGAGCAGGAACGGGAACGCTAAAATATCTTTGGAGGCAATTCCATGTCTTTCAGTCCTAACTAAAAACACGACGTTCGGTGCAGCCGTCACTGCAACGCCATACGTTTCAGCCGCCGAACTTAGCGGAGTTCCCCCAAACAACGGCAACCTATTGGCATTCGTAGTAATCTTTACATGCTAAATAATCCAATCCAAGTCGCTTCGCCGGAATAGTGCTGGATGGAGTTCTTCTGCGCGTGTCACAGGGTACGTAGTATAACCCTCCTTGACCCCAACTCCTTCTTTGCTGTTCTCTGATTTGTTGGTGACGTCTTATTGCCAATACGGCGGTATGTTGATCGGGGCAATCCCGCGTCCTGGGCCGACTTCAGAGGCAACTGTGCTGACATTTTCCTTGCCGCGTGTGACGAAAACTTAGGAAGAACATCAAGAAAGTACAGGCGGGGCCGGCATTCGAACCTGGTCACATTCCAGTCTTCGCGTGGAAGGCGATCGTCCAAGCCATTCAGCCACGGGAGCTGATGTGCAGAGTGAGCATAATATAATAACAAGAATAATAATATTAACAATAATAATAATAATAATAATAATAATAATAATAATAATAATAATAATAATAATAATAATAATACCTTTATTAATGTGCCCAAGAACAGCCGAAGCCTTGGTGTTGGCGCACGCAGACAATGCAGTATTTACAAATATATACACATATATATATATACATACATATACAGATTAGGCGAAACATAACATAACATATTCAGGAAGAGGAGCGTAACGGGAAGACATTCACAGTGATACATATAATACAGACATGGAGATATACAGTACATAGTACTAAAAGGGGAAAAAACTGTACAACTTCATGTGTTAGTGAGTGAACGCAAGAGGAGAGTTTTAAAAACGTTTGAATGGGAGGTAAAGATATCAACAGAGGGGTGAATTACGTTTGTCATTTGTTGAATACGTACGATCGGATTTGCAGGCATATGATGGGTTAAGTACAATATATTCGTGTGTCGGGTTACGTTGACAGGTACGGCGATATGAAGCTGATGTAACAGAGATGGTGTATCGAGAAAACTGTGTAAGATCTTATAACAGAGCATAATATCATGAAAACGGCGTCGCGTTGAGAGTGGTTGGAGGTTAAGAAATGACATTATCTCAGTATACACATACATTCTAAAGTGAGGGCTTTTTCTTAAGAATACAATAATAATAATAATAATAATAATAATAATAAATCCCCATTATTATTGTTGTTTCACATCAAGAACCCAAAGCAAAAACAACCGATATCAGGCTTCACTAAGCACAATAATACACGTGACGCAGTGACCGATTCCTTTGAATCGCGGAAAGCTCAGTAGGAAGATGGTCAAAAACACGCGGCACTTAATGCACTATGGCACTATGCACTAGGCAACATGCTCTACGACAAAACCCGTACTTCGTGAAAGAAAACGGCACACGAAAATTAAATGAATTTCTTCTACACCCTTAAAAATGAACTTCGCCTCATAGCATGCTCCTAGCCGACCATCATCTCGAAGGATAGTGTGATCTACCCTGATTTCTTGAAAACGGGAGGCGTACGCCATTTTTGTGACACTTATGATGTTCATAATTGTCACAGAAAAGGCGTACACGCCTCCCGTTATCAACAAATCAGCGCAGAAAACGATATCATTTGAGATGACGGTTGGCCTGGAGCGTGCTATGCGGTGAAGTTCATTTTTAAGCGTGTAGTGGGACCACTAACCTTGACAGATATCTTAAAGAAGATTCCCCCAAAATGGCTAAAAACACTTGAGGATGTGAAATCATTAACAAGAGGAGGAGTTAAACCGAGATCACGAAAAAGCTCAACAGAGTAGCCCGTGGAGCGATTTTTAAAAGCGACACCTTTCTGAAAACATCTAAGAATAGCATTAACCCTAATTTTCCGAGCCAATAATAATTTTTCAAGTAATAATAATAATAATTCATTCCCTATTTAATATAGGTATATACGTGTACTGCGAAATAACTTACACAGAAGATAAGAAACCCCCCACAGAAATACAAGTACGGCACAAATACAAGTACAGAAGTACACCGGAGTAATGCTTGATGTGTACAGAAGTGTAGAGAAGGGCAAATACCTTGCTCACATACGCTAATATACACTAATATACGCTAATATACTGGGTGTTTGCTCGAACGTGCCCAGAAATTATATTTAAAGCGAGCGACAAAAGAAAAGCAAGTGGTACTTTTCTGCTACTTCAGTAAGAAACAGGTACCGCTTCACTAATAGCACTTGTTCCTTAGTCAAGTAACTGAAAAGTAGCGCTTGTTTCTCTTTTATCGCTCGCTGTAAATACAATTTCTGGACACGTTAGAGAAAACATCCTGTATACTCTCACATACAGGGTGTCCCAGAAAACATGTCATTGAATTACAATAAAAAAGCTACACGACATAGAGTCATGCGGTCAATGCCATTTGTTCTTACTGGGTTTTTGCCACCTCCTCATGTGAATGTCGTGTAACGTAAGTTTAATTATGTAAATTTTTGCGAGCTTAAGTCGGAAATTTGCCTAATAAAGGTCACTTTTTTACCCCAACAATGTGAAGAGCGTGTCTAATTTAGTCAAATTAATGGTAATTGACGGGGATATTCAGGAGCTATCCCATCGGAAAAAATAGCCGAACATCATGCTCTACGGAGGTCGCACAGAATAGCGCACGATGAATTTTTCAGCACAATCTTTGTCAGTCCGACGAAAGGAGGTTGGAAACCCAGCCCCCCCCCCCCCCCGATATCGCAAAAAGAGATAAAACAGGTACGGCTTATCACGTCCGACTTTCGTTGGGACAATGCTTTCCCTCTCCCAATTTTAGGAACTGTTACTTTTTCTACTATCATTCTGTGGGCTGGCTTCGGAACCTCCTTTCGTCGCACTGAGAGCGATTGCGCTCAAAAAGTCATCGCGCGCTATGGTCCAGTGCTCCGAAAAGCATGATATTCGGCTATTTTTTCTGATGGGAAAGCTCGTGAATATCACTTTGAATTATCATGAATTTGAGTGAATTCGGCGCGCTCTTCATATTGGTGGGGTAAAAAAGTGACCTTTACTTGGCAAATTTCTGAGTTCAGTACGCAAATATTTACATAATTAAACTTGGAGTACATGACATTCAGATTAGGAGGTGGCAAAAACCCAATAAGAACAATGCTCTTGGCCGCATGATTCTAGGTGGCGTAGTTTTTTTATTATAATTCAATGACACGTTTTCTGGGGCACCCTGTATACGCGACGTCAAAACTAACGCCGCTACGGAACGACGGTTAATTCACCTGCACTCTTAAAAATAAACTTCGACGCACAGTACGCTTCTAGCCAACCACCATCTCGAATTATATCGCTATCTGCTCTAACTTGTTGAAAACGGGAGGCGTTCGCCTTTTCATTGACAATTATGAACAGCATAAGTGTCGCAAAAAGGCGTACGCCTCTCGTTTTCAAGAAATCAGGGCAGATAACGGTATCATTCGAGATGATGGTTTGTTAGGAGCGTGCTATGCGGTGAAGTTCATTTCAAAGAGTGTGTAATCGAACCATCATTTCGAATGACGTCCTTCTCTGTCCTGGCTTGTTGAAAAATGGGAGACCCACACCTTTTTTGTGACAATTATGCAGTTCATAGTTGCCACAAAAAAAGGCGCACGCCTCCCGTTTTCAACAGATCAGGGCAAAGAACGATTCGAAATGATGCTTGGACAACAGGTGAAGTACCGCTGTTCCCCTAACAGCCTTACACCCTTACAAATGAACTTCACCACATAGCACGCGCCTAGCCAACCATCATCCCGAATGACAACGTTCTCGCCCCTGATTTGTTGAAAACGGGAGGCGGAGCCTATTCTGTGCCGTGCATAATGAACACAAAATAGGCTCCGCCTCCCGTTTTCAACAAATCAGGGGCGAGAACGTTGTCATTCGGGATGATGGTTGGCTAGGCGCGTGCTATGTGGTGAAGTTCATTTGTAAGGGTGTAAGGCCGTTAGGGGAACAGCGGTACTTCACCTGTTGTCCAAGCATCATTTCGAATCGTTCTTTGCCCTGATCTGGTAGTTCCCTTAGAAGTCGGCCCAGGACGCACATTCCCCCAGGGCGTGAGTCGTGACGTTGCCCACATACGTGAGGCCGACAACGGCAAGCCCTATCACCACCACCACCACCACCACCATCATTTTTAAGAGTGTAGGCTTGCCGTCTGACTAGAGTATTACACGTCGTCAAAACTGAGCTTATTTGATACAATCCTTTTCTACACTTAACGTAGTAGGGTTCATAATTATTCGTGCTTTTTCCGTGCTTTTTCTTCCATAAAGTAAGTGTTTAGGCACAGCATTGAAAGCTGTTGCTGCGTAGTATTGTCTTTGGGCTCTTTGGCATCGCCCATGTATATTGTCCTCATGCTGTAAACAACACAGCGAACGTTCGGTGCAGCCAGATTTCGCTGTCGCAATTTCTCTTTCATGCTCTCGTCACTCTCAACAAGAGGAATATCCACATAGGACACCACTTTCAAAATCCGACTACAGTCAACCCTCGATTTATGAACCTTCGATTTATGAATTCCCTCGTTTTATGAGCAGGAGCACGAGGAACTAAATTTTTTACATGCATTTTTCCCTCATTTTATGAACCTCGATATTCGAATAATGACTGGAATTTTTGGGAACCAACTAGGACTTGCCCTGCGCTTTTTGCCCTCAATTTATGAACAACGGAGGTCAACAAAAATCTTCAAATGAATTATTCCGTGGTGTTATGAACGACGGCGGAACGGACGAACTTTTTTCCTGGAATTGCACCCTCAGTTTTTAACCCCTCGAAATCCGAACAACAAACGGGTTTTCCGGGGACGCATTAAGGACGACCAAGTGTAAAGCAGAAGGCATGGTCGAGAGCAAAATTACAATATATAGTGCATTATAAACACAATCCCAACTCGCAAATACTGTTTCGTCAGCTCGATCGTACTGACTTAACCTAATTTTCGATTTATGAATCCCTCGATTTATGAACGATTTTTCCGGGAACCGAGGGTGTTCATAAATCGAGGGTTGACTGTATACTCCCAAAAAACAAAACAAAATACACACTCCATCGTGCACCGTTTTTCCATCTCATCCACTTATCAACAACCCTTTCGAAACAGAGAACCCGATCCATCTCACCCGTATATACTTCTCAATCGCGTAGAACCCTTACACCGTGTAGTGGCCACTACCCTGCCCCCTTTATTGTTACCTTTCCCCTAACCACAAACCGCGCTTAGCCGAGAGTGCATTGAAACCTCGCTTTCATTCACGGAAAGAAGACGTATTGTACACGTGCTCCGTGACGCAGAACTCGTCGTGACCGCAGCGCCCCCCCCCCCCTACCAGGCTGGTCCCTTTCAATCAAATGGGAGGAGGTTTCCCAGATACATATGGGTGCGTCTAATTGAATGAACAATGGGGCGTGGGCGGGTGGACCGCTTTTAACCTCGACCGACCTCGACCGCCGAATCGCAGTAGGGGTGCCCCTCTTTGGTATAAGGGAGGGAAGCCCCAGCAGATGGCATTGTCCTTCTTATAGCATGGGAGAAATCGGATGTTGAAAGAGTGGGTTGTAATCTGGTCGCGGTAGATTTGAGGCGGATTTCGTGGCTCTCACATCAGGGCGGATTTGTACGTGCTTTCTGAGTGCGGCTTCCTATATTGCGAAACGAGCGTGGGGATGTTTGGAGGGTTTGATGGTTTAGAGTAATGACCAGATTCACTTCGCGTTCATCGTGCGTTTAATTCCGGCTATCACTGTACGCGTCGTAGAATGTCAGTGGTACACGTTGTTTATGATAACAGAATTTTACCTCGTAACCTAACCATCCTAATACCCCTGGCAGAGGGTGTAATTTAGTGTCACTTTCAACGAGTGACGCTTGCACTTAGTGTCATTCGGGTAGCTGTCACGCGACATCTTTTAGTGACACTCGGCAGAAAGAGAACTAAAGATTTAGTGGGCTCCTCAAACTGACTATCACTTCTCTAATAGGCTCACCGAGTGTGTAGCCTCGACGGTAGGCTTTGAGGTGCTGGCAAAAATATTTAGAAAAAGCGAGATGCCCCAACACCAGAATATATTCTTAAACAAGTGTTTTCAACACCGTGTATCGTTTATTGTGGTACAGTGTGACATTCTGCCAAAAAAAACAACAAAAAAACATGTCATGCTAGTCTCGTTAACAGCCTGTGAAAACTTCGTAGTATCGGCGGTCCGGCAACGGCCGTTTTTGTTGTGGCACGTGGTTGAGACCAATTTGTTTCATGTTGGAAGAAGATTAAGAGGAATCAAAGGAAAACATTCTGAGGAAGGTATTGTTGCGTACGCCTAAAAATTTGGCCGCACTTTTTTCTTATTTATCCTAACTGCCATCGTTGCTTAAGCGGCAGGCACTTAAACCGTGTAGCGAGCACGTAGTGACATTCGCCTGGCTGGAGTGGACTTCACAAAAATGACGCTAAATTAGCCCGCGTGATGGGGGCATTACTCAGCCTAACCTAACCTAACCTAACCTAGCCTATAGCGTAGCCAGAGAACGATGGTGGTCAGGGTGACAGTAGGCTACACTCTAAAAACAGAGCTTCACCGCATAGCACGCTGTGGGCCAACCATTGCCACGAGTGATAGGGTTATCGCTTGTGTTGGAACACAGAGAGGCGTATACGCGTTTTTGTGGCAATTTTCCTACATCCAAATTGCCACAAAAAGGCGTACGCCCCTCTCTCTCTTCGAATCAGAAGCGATAACCCTATCATTCGTGGCTATGGTTGGCGCACAGCGTGCTATGCGGTGAAGTTCAGTTTTTAGAGTGTAGGCTACGCTACACTGTTAAAACAGAACTTCACCACATAGCACGCTCCTAGCCAACCATCATTCCGAATGATATCATTCTGTGCATTGATTTGTTGAAAATGAGAGGAGGCGCCTATCTGGGACAGATTATCTTGTCCCAGATAGGCGCCTCCCCCCTGTTTTGAACAAATCATGACACAGAATGATATCATTTGGTATGATGGTTGGTTAGGAGCGTGCTATGTGGTGAAGTTCTGTTTTAACAGTGTAGGCTAGGCTACTATCACCCTGAATAGCATCTTTCTCTCCGCTTATGTGTTCAAACTCTGAGCCACTTTGGGATACTTATGTAGTTATAATTTTTCACAAGGGGTCGCGTGACCTGCGCTTTCCACAAACCAGCATTTATAAGGACATCATACTCTGTATACTGTACCGCCTATACTACGCTATATACCGGGTGTTTCAGTTAAATCCCCGGGCTAAATAATTCGCGAACGGGTGCACCAATCCACGAACTTTCTTTTTTACAAGTATCTGTCCGATACCACCTACAAGCTGCACACCGTGTGAATGAGTGGGAGGCGCACATTATTAAAATAAAAATGCAAATGAGTTTCGTCAAATAGCGTAACTTCTAAAGCACGGCGCTGTCGGCATTAAAATGGGTACTACCCCTTTTGGGACCTTCAGTGGACACCTTTTAGAGAAAAATCTGCCCCCGAAGCGGGTCATTTGTTGCAGTAATTAATTGGTTTCGGTTTACCTATCTTTGTCGCGGCTGGTCGCGGCGAAGCGCAAAAGGGCGTATTTCATTGGCGTAATTCATTGGTGTAATTCATTAATGTAAGGACGTAATTTATCGATGGATAAGGGAGTGAAACAGCGTCCTTTTGCGCTGCGCCGCGACCAGCCGCGACAAAAATACGTAAACCAAAACCAATTAATTACTGCAACAAATGACCCGCTTCGGTGGCAGATTTTTCTCTAAAAGGTGTTCATTGAAGGTCTCAAAAGGGGCAGTACCCATTTTAATGCCGACAGCGCCCTGCTTCAGAAGTTACGCTTTTTACGAAACTCATTTGCATTTTTATTTTAATAATGAGCGCCTCCCACTCATTCACACGGTATGCAGCTTGTACGTGGTATCGGAGAGATACTTGTAAAAAAGAAAGTTCGTGGATTGGTGCACCCGTTCGCGAATTATTTAGCCCGGGGATTTAACTGAAACACCCGGTATAGGGAGTGACTTTTTCGGGTTAAATGCCTTTCTCGGAATCGGGGGTAAAAATCGCGCACTATTTTTAAATCTGTAATTCGGGGAGAAATCGGACGATAATTGTGCCTTCGGGTGTTATCGGCTGTTTTTGTTTCTCTATGAAGTCCTTTCCTAATCTCTTTTCCTCCTCTTTTTTTTCTTTTCTTTTTTTTTTTTTTGCGGGACCTTCCAGCGGTAGCCCCCGAAGGCATGACACAAATCACGCGCAGTATGACAGTGCTATATAGCCTATATAGGAATGTCATTTGTGGAGTTTGGGTCAAAAGATAGGGTCAAAAGTTAGGGAGTTTAAGTCAAAAGTTAGGGAGGATGTCTACGTTACGGCGGAAGCTCCGCCTTCTTCGGGACAAAAGAGCTAACATTTAGCTCTTTTGTCCCGAAGAAGGCGGAGCTTCCGCCGTAACGTAGACATCCTCCCTAACTTTTATGATTTTTAAGTTTTAATAAACCTTTTTTTTTGTTACTTCCCCTACTTTCGTCTTCTGTCTCCCATTTATTTCAACTATAATTACGTAGCCGTCCGATCCAACTCCAACTTTTCAAGATATATATATATATATATTATATATATATTTTGATGTTACCTATACATATATATATATATAACAGCATATAGGTAACATCAAAATAAAATAATTATAAATGTATAACTTATTTAAAACTATTGTGGCGGTGGGGTTCCTAAAAAGATGACAAAGGTCTTGTAGAACGTCTGCACTTGGTACCATTGGTATATAAAAAACAATTAATTAATTTAATTATTAATCAATTAAAACATTTAATGTATGTAACACATATGTGGAATTCACCTCTAGCTACACACAAATGACTTGTAACGTAATCTGTTGCACCAATGTTATCTACGGAAAAAATCTAAATTCAAGAGAAAATAAGAGAATTGGTAGGCTTCTATTCTAAATTTTACTGTGTTAATCGCCTCCATAGACATCTCCCTGTTAACAAACAAATGACGTCACATGGTACAGCAACGCCTCCGATTTGGTAGACTAGAACTACTACATCAATAAGTCAGAAGACAGCCACGTTTTAATGCGGCTTCTCATATTGTAAGATTTTTTAAAATACAATTCCTTACATATTATTATCGGTATGGCCTTGTTCAGCTCCATTCTACCGGTAGCCCTATCTTTTCGGCAGCCCTTTCTAACGATGGCTACCGTGCTCTGCCATCCTCAGGAGCTTGAAGGCCACGAGTTTCTTTGAGAGTGCACGTGGTCCCTTTATACAAAGCAAGCTCGAGCTAAGTCGTAATAAGAAACCACATTCCGCACTGGATTACGACATTAGGGAGTTTTAGGAAATCGTAAGCGGTCTCCGATTCCGATTCCGTACCGCTATCAGTCAATCAGATATATGAGCAACATGATGTCACCCAGATGTCAGGCCATTGGCTTATCATGCTTCCGGAAACGTTGTCGTGACAACTCGTGACAATGCAACTCTTGGGATGGTGCCTTTCTCCCTCTCTCTTTTTTTTCTTTTTTTCTTTTTTTTCCGCAGTGGACTGCACTCTTAAAAATGAACTTCACCGCATAGCACGCTCCTAGCCAACCATCATCTTTACTGATATCGCTATTTCCCCTGATTTGTTGAAAACGGGGGCCGTACGCCTTTTTTGTGACAATTATGCTGTTCATAATTGTCACAGAAAAGGCGTATGTCTCCCGTTTTCAACAAATGGGGGCAGATAACGATATCATGAAAGATGATGGTTGGCTAGGACCGTGCTTTGCGGTGAAGTTCATTTTTAAGAGTGTGGGAACAAGAATGAAGACACGAAAACGACTAAAAACGTGACCTCATTTGTGTGTTCCTTTAATATAAAGAATGCACCCGTGACCTTCGTGAAGGAATACGGCTTTAGGAAACGGTGTTCTGCACCTGCCCCGTTTCGGTTTTGATATGTCTACCAACGTCACCACTGCGTCATAGTGACGTTTCTTCGCTAGAAGTCTATCGTCCAAACTGGTAAGCTTCCGGAACACTTACAATCCTGCGCCCCCCTCTAGGAAAGGCGCCCGGGGCGCCTGCCCCTCCCGCATATTCCCCTGCAGGAAAGGCTCATCATCGGTATTCCACTGATGACTAATCCACATTGCGTGCAACCATGCCGCTTCCATCGAGTCCGCACGTTATTTTAGAAATGCACCCTCTGCCACGTACGCAGCTTCGAAGGTGCACAACATCCTCACCGGTACCACGCGCGTTTCCATAGCAACAGCGTCTGCGTCAATTATAAGCGCCGCAGGGTTTCCAACCTTGGATTCGAGGCGGAGATCCCCACGAGGCTTCAGACCTGAAAACTCAGGGTATGAAGTCCCAAGTGGCGCCCCCCCCCCCCCCGCCGCATACTCTGGGGATGAACACAGGTTTCTGTACAGACATCCTCTCTATAACTTGTCGCCCTGAGGCGCTCCATTCTGTTAAACGATGTTGGTCGAAACTAGACTTGACATTCATGATCAATGTGACGCCGTCCTGGAGAAGTAAATAAAAATGTTATCTAATGTATAACACGCGTGCATCCCAGGGAATTATCGGAATTTGCAAAAATGTCCGGTTATGCACTGGCAGAAGTGTTCCGAGGGCGGGGCAAGGAGGGGGGGGGGCTATCCGGGTAGGACGCGAGAACCCACACTCTTAAAAATGAACTTCACCGCATAGCACGCTTCTAGCCAACCATTATCTCGAATGATATCGTTATCTGCCCTGATTTGTTGAAAACAGGGGGCGTACGGCTTTTCTGTGACAATTATGAACAGCATAAGTGTCACAGAAATGGCGTACGCCCCCCGTTTTCAACAAATCAGGGCAGATAACGATATCATTCGAGATAATGGTTGGCTAGGAGCGTGCTATGCGGTGAAGTTCATTTTTAAGAGTGCAGGAGCTAATGGGCAATGAAGTAATATACAAAGGAGTTTCAGGATCGATTCACACGATGCAACTGTTTGCTGCAACTTGGTTCCCGCTACAGTTGCACGCGACCGAAGTTGCACCAAAAAGGTCCCTTTCATACGGCGAGCAAAATTCGGAATGACGTTGTGGTCACCGACCCGATGGCGCGAAAAAAAAAAAAACATCGTTGTCATCATTTTCGTCCAATCGCGCTGCGACTTCCGCTGGTTACACTTTTAAAACAGACCTTAACCACATAGCACGCCCCTAGCCAACCATCATTCCGAGTGATATCATTCTGTGTACTGATTTGTTGAGAATGGGAGGAGGCGCCTATCTGGGACACGTTATCTTGTCCCAGATAGGCTCCTTCCCCCTGTTCAGAACAAATCATGACACAGCATGATATCATTCGGTGTGATGGTTGGCTACACTCTTAAAAATGAACTTCACCTCATAGCACGCTCCTAGCCAACCATTATCTCGAATGATATCGTTATCTGCCCTGATTTGTTGAAAACACGAGGCGTACGCCTTTTCTGTGACAATTATGAACAGCATAAGTGTCACAGAAATGGCGTACGCCCCCCGTTTTCAACAAATCAGGGCAGATAACGATATCATTCGAGATAATGGTTGGCTAGGAGCGTGCTATGAGGTGAAGTTCATTTTTAAGAGTGTAGGATCGTGCTATGTGGTGAGGTTCTGTTTTAACAGTGTACGACTGAGTTCCTTGCGAGCTTGATAATTTTGCGTAATTTCCACTGCCTTGCTGCTTCTGTCCTCTCTCCATCTGTCGACATCTGTATACGCCGCTCATAGCCACAGTTGCTTCGCGGCGCTAACGCAGAATTTAAAAAATAATAATTTCCACTGGTCGGTGATAATGTCATCGTCTCGCGTATACCGCCGCCGCAATAACTGACACATGGAAGTCTTCCTGATTGGTCGCGCTTGCAAGGCGGAGCCATGTGATTGACAGGTTGCAGCTACACTCTTAAAAATGAACTTCACCACTAAACACGCTCCTAGCCAACCATCGTCCCGAATGACAACGTCCTCGCCCCTGATTTGTTGAAAACGGGAGGCGGAGCCTATTTTGTACATTATGCACGGCACAAAATAGGCTCCGCCTCGAGGTACACTCTCACAAAAAAAAAAGGTGTAAAAAGGTTGTAACTCCAGTCCAGGGATGGGCAGTATTTAAATACGTTGTATATAAAATAGTATTTAAATGAAGGCAAGAAAAATGTATTTATACTTAAATTTAAATACCGTTTTAGGCGTATCTACACTATTAGAAATGAACTTCCCCACATAGCACGCTCCTAGCCAACCATCATCCCCAATGACAACGTTATCGCCCCTGATTTGTTGAAAACGGGAGGAGGAGCCTATTTCGTGCTCATTATGCACGGCACAAAATAGGCTCCTCCTCCCGTTTTCAACAAATCTAGAGCGAGAACGTTGTCATTCGGGGTGATTGTTGGCTAGGAGCGTGCTATGTGGTGAAGTTCATTTTCAAGAGTGTATATTTAAAATACACTTAAATACACATATCTGATCCGCCCGTATTTGTGGCCTTCTCTGGAGTTCCACATTGTTAGCCTCCAGCGATGAAGGGTATGTTGGTTAGAGGCTACAGGTCACTCATCCCGTGTGTTCGGGGATTTCTGTCCTTCTATAAAACAGCACAATGTGCGAATGAGGGCATCTCCACCCCCGTTGCAGCGGGGGGGGGGGGGACTTGACAGGACAGACAGACGGGACAAGAACCGACAACAACGTCTCAAAACCAGCACATGAACACTTTATTCAACATAGAGAAAGTGGAAGAAGCGATAACGAGTTCATTCGCTGGTTTTGAGTCGTCGTCGGTTCTTGTCCCGTTACCGTCCTGTCTAATACCCCCCTCGCTGCTCCTGAGACTCAAGGAGACGTTTCCGTTCAATGGAAAGTCGGTCCACGCAAGATGCTGAAATCATCACACTACATCACGGAACAATAAAGAAATATGTGGGCATTGTGCGCAGCAGAGATGCACCATAGGTGGCTCCATTTATTATAGAATTTAAAAGAATAATGTGCCTGGACGGCTCAAAGTATTTACAGAAGTAGTTACAGTATTTAAATACTGTCTTAATGTATTTATATTTTGTATTTAATTACTTTCATCATAAAGAAGCTTCACTCTAAAAACTGAACTTCACCGCATAGCACGCTCTGCGCCAACCATTGCCACGAATGATAGGGTTATCGCTTCTGATTTGAAGAGAGAGTGAGGTGTACACCTTTTTGTGTCAATTATCCAAATTGACACAAAAAGGCGTACGCCCCCTTCTCTCTTCGAATCAGAAGCGATAACCCTATCATTCGTGGCAATGGTTGGCGCAGAGCGTGCTATGCGGTGAAGTTCAGTTTTTAGAGTGTTGTCCATAAACAGCGCGATGACCTTCTAGTACGGTACAATGTTTAGTACAAAACAGTGGAAACTTCATTAGTTAAACATTGTAGAATCAAAAACGTCAACGTCACAAATTTCATTATTATAAAGAGGCTGCGCACTACCAGGGGACTCAGTGAGCTAAATCTTGGAACATTAAAAAGACTACACTGACGGAAAGTTATCGTTGGTGCATGAAAACTAATTTATTCAATCAAGCACTGGCTATAATATACGTGTGTCCAAGCAAAGTGTGAACATATTTTTTTAAATTATAGATATATATCACTTTTTCGGAGATGAAATCAGTTGCAATATAGCATATGCTGAAGGGCACTCCTTAGGAGGGCATTAGCAAACTCTTAAGACAATGCCTTAATTAACTTTCGATAATTGACTTTTTAATTATAAAAGCTACCAAGTTGTCCCAATGAGAACGTCTATTCCTTTCGGACACCTGATATCGTAGCCGTTTTCAGAACAAAAATCCGTTCTGTAGATCGTCCGCAAAAAATTGGTGAGGGAACACCGTTTTTTTTTCTGTATTTTATTCATTGCGCATCTTCGGAGTGTAGTACACCACGCCGGTCGCAGCCGCTGTGTTACATTCCCGAAACGAAACAATGGACGAAGATTCGACATGAGAATACTCAGATACTGGATAGATGGAAGCAGAGCCGTTTATAGGGAGAGTTTGGCCATTCTGTGATCTTTTGCCGCCCGGAGATGGGTGAGCCGCCGTGACGTCACAGACGTAAATCGCTCCGCCCACTTGACCGGGATGAAAGGTGACCCGCGGCGGCACGGAGGAACTTCAAGGGTGTGCCTCTGCTCCAAAATGGCGGAATGGGGGATATCAGTGCGATAGTTCTGGTCCAAAATGGTGCCACTGGCCTTGGTGCTGCACATCGTGTGACGTCAAAGGGCGCGCTTTGGGACGGGCTCCTCCCAATGGTCAAACTCTCCAAGAAACGGCTCTGGATGGGAAGAAACACTCAGTAAGCTGCTCCCCTGAGAGTCAGGAAACGGCGCCGGAATGGCATGACTCATGCACATGTAACGTTGGCCGATCAGAAAAAGAAACGAGAAATATTTCCATCGACGCTCGGTGGTCGAAGCCAAACTTTGTTAAAATTTCAAAAGTCGTTTTTATGATTTTATGAGCCGTTTTATACCACAGTGGCTTTACCGCACAAGGCAAAAAGTTGACTCTTCCCAATGTTGTCACTGCGCTGTGCTGTAGAAGATCTGGAGCACACTCTTCTTCATTGCCCACACTACCAACCTTCCCGAACCGTACTCTCCGGATCGCTTAACGAGCTGGACTCTTGCCCCCTCTCTTTCACAAAATTGCTTGGTCCCTGGTCACATTCAGCCAGAGCTGTACGTAACGCGTTACTAGTAATTGCATTACTAGTAATCAATTACTACCAGCTCCCGTGGCATAGTGGTTAGAGTGATCGCTTTCCACGCCGAGACTGGGAGGTGACACGGGTTCGAATCCTGTCACCGGCTGTGCTGTCTGAGGTTTTCCCTGGGTTTTCCGAAGACTTTCCAGACGAATGTCGGCACAGTTCCCCTTGAAGTCGGCCCAGGACGCATACTAACCCCCCTGTCCCCCACTCCTTCCTGCTGTCCTCTCTTCATCTGTCCACGTCTATACGCCGCTCATAGCCACAGTTGCTTCGCGGCGCTAACACGGAATTAAAAAAAATCAATTACTTTTTTCAGTATTTTTAACGTAATCAATTACTTTTGTGAGCAAGTAATTTTCCAAGTAGTCTGATTACAATATTCGGTAATCGATTACTTTTTTAACCTTGTGTCAACAATGGCAACCCTTTTCAGCGAGCCAATCTGTTCTTCAGTTCCAGCACGAGTTCGACTGAAGCAATGACGCGGAGGTCACTGTGACGGCCGTCTCTAGTCCACACGTGTTCCATGCACACCACAGTAATATGATAATCCCTTACAACCGCGACCTACCGGGGCAACGGTAAAATAGGTGACTGTATGGATAAATTATGCGGGCTGAACATACCAATTGGCACCGAGAAGTTTGGGAGTCGCCCCCTGGTGTTCACTGAACGAACCTTGTCGTGGGGATGTCCCCGGGCAGTATTCTCACATTGCATTGCGTATAAAGGCATTGCACGTGTTAGAGGCTGTCCAGCATTGATATTTCCTGGTGATTCATGAAGAAAACGACATATGTGTTCCAAGTAAATCGCATTTTTATTCCAATATGACAGTTTTTACTGTAAGTAACAGAAACGAAACCGAAACGGGGATCCCCACCAAGAGACGGCACAGTGGCGCCCCTAGTGAGGGTGTCGCCGCCAGTAGTGACAAAACGAAGCGAATGAATCGATGTTGTTTTAAATTTGTACATAAATCTGCAATAAACGCGTGTACGTGTTTTGTATGTTGCTTTCAAATGTATTTGTGAATTTCACTTATCACGTACGTTGGTGTTTCAAATTACAATTTGCAACAAGAGCTGCATGGTTGCGTTCACTGCAGGCTCGTTGGCTTTGCTATGACCCGTAATTTAAAAGTAACGGGAAAAGTAACGCGTTAAATTATTAATCGGTAACGTATTACATTTTTGGTGAAGTAACGGTAAAGAATTATTCTTAGCGCAGCAGTAACAGTAATTATAATCAATTACTTTTTTCGAGTACCGTGTACAACTCTGCTTCAGCCCACTAACGCTCTGCCCTCAACGCTCTCTTTACCTTTCTGGATACCGTCTACACAGTAAACTTTTTTACACTTTTTTGGTGTTGCCTGTACACTCAAATGATGGGTGTTTTCTTTAGTTAAGTGTATTCCTAATAAAACACGGTTATAATGGGTGTTTAAAAGCAAGAACACCCTTAAAATGGGAGTATTCTATTGAAAACACTTTTTATGATGGAATTATTTGCTAGCAAATATTCCCTCGTAAATAGTGTAATAGGAGCTTCCGCGGCAGCATACCGAGACCACTGGCCGAGACATACAGTCCGACGTTCTTGCTTCTGTGGCAAGCAGCACCGCGAACGCGGTACACTTCCAGCCGTGGTTCCATCGTAGAACCTAAACCGGAGTGCAATGCGTCGCAGGCACGCCTCGTTAGCTTGTTAACACTGTGGGACCAACGTGAGTGCAGAGGCATAAAGAGACCTGGGGCACCCTCGGTAGCCTATATTGGCGTGTCGGATGTATCATATACTGAAATAAAATTTGTTGGGGCACGTTCGTTACATGTGGTGGGGCGGGAAACGTTTGTAACGGTGGCGGGAACGTGTTCTTGCGATTAACACCCACGCTTGCAACGAGTCAAAGGTATAAGCTAAATTTCTAACATCCCTCCCTGTCAAATACTGTGTTTTTAACTCAGGTTATCGTCTATAATATGATTACTTGCTGAGCGGAGCTGTGGAACCAGCATAGTTTTTCTCTCACGAAATAAAACACCATTTTTGACACCGTACTCCCAATTCAAATGGGTGTAAAAAACGTGTATTCGACGTAAAACACCTGTTTCAACACCCCACTTTACACCCTTAATGATCCACATTGGATAAGACGTGGTGTATGTCGGTATTACACCTTTAGTAATGCACTTTTTGCACTCTTTGTGGAATAGAAAAGGGTGTTTTTATAAGAATACACCTTGTTTGAGCAAATAAAGGTGTAAAATGATTTACTGTGTAGTACTTCGATCCTTATTGCGAAGGGGCTCATTATTTCATTCCCCGCAGCATCACCAGCAATGGGGTAGAGTACAACAACGCAGTTGTTCTTGTTCCCCTTTCGTTTTGAAGTGAGATATTTCGCAACTTCCCCTTCGTGTAAACGATTGTGAGAATACCGCAAGCTCGAAATTCATTGGGTTGAGAAGACTGCCGTTAATGGTACACACAAAAACTGTAAACTCTTCATTACTAATAGTGTACACGGTAATCAAAGACCGTGCGTGGAGTGTAAGTAATTTTTTTTTTATATGAGATCTACCGCGTGTGCATTATTTATCAAAGACTTCCAAGTCTGCTTCGACAGATTCGGTTCGAGGGCAGGTCACGGTGTCATCGTCATCTCACGTTCCGTCTCAACCTATACTTAGCCTTCCGAAATGACATGAGGTTCCGGTGTTTTTGCGCTCTATTCGATACTTTTTGCGACAAGTATTTTGAAAGTATTTAAAATACTTTTTTTCAGTATTTGCTACTCAGTACTCAAAATACTTTCCTTCCTCGTAAAGCCGTATCCAGCACACTTTTCCGCGCCGTGTCCAGGTTTTCAGCTCACTGGAACCAAGCCCCCTTTTTCCTTTATTTTTTGGGGAACTCGCGCATCTGGTACAAGAGGCTGGTCCCACGCTTGGCCTTGCTTGCCAATAGCCCGAACCCTTCGTCAGAAAACGGTTCCTATTCATACTGCCAGGTGAATCCCTAGGGGATTAGGTACAAGAGAATGCCGGCATTTGTCACCTTGGTCGCCAAAGCAATAAACACGCGACAGAAGTTGAACGACCCGAGCTGACATACAGGAGGGATTACGAAGTTTTGGGTCTGAACATGGCACCGATATTTATTTGAGTTCACCAAAGTTCACCAAGCATTCCTTGAAAAGCAAACGTATATGCTTAAGTATGGCGGATGAAGTTCATTCCTTTCAGTTAGACGGCCACGTTCAGAATACGCGTTTCACTTACTGTTAATACTAAAGTACTTTAAAGAGTATCTTGAATACACACTCTTAAAAATGAACTTCACCGCATAGCACGCTCCTAGCCAACCATTATCTCGAATGATATCGTTATCTGCCCTGATTTGTTGAAAACAGGGGCGTACGCCTTTTCTGTGACAATTATGAACAGCATAAGTGTCACAGAAATGGCGTACACCCCCCTTTTTTAACAAATCAGGGCAGATAACGATATCATTCGAGATAATGGTTGGCTAGGAGCGTGCTATGCGGTGAAGTTCATTTTTAAGAGTGCACTCTTAAAAATGAACTTCACCACATAGCACGCTCCTGGCCAACCATCGTCCCGAATGACAACGTTCTCGCCCCTGATTTGTTGAAAACGGGAGGCGGAGCCTATTCTGTGCCGTGCATAATGCCACAAAATAGGCTCCGCCTCCCGTTTTCAACAAATCAGGGGCGAGAACGTCGTCATACGGGATGATGGTTGGCCAGGAGCGTGATATGTGGTGAAGTTCATTTTTTAAGAGTGTACTTCTTAGAGTATTCAGTACTCTACTCAAATTACTTTCAGTTTCGAGTATTTTGTACTGTATTTTAAATAATTTTACATTGAGTATTCAGTAGCTTATTTTAAATACTTTTGCGCAGTATTTCGTACATGTCTGCTTGAGGTTCACTGGCACCTCGAAGTAATTGCTTCCTGGGCCCACTTCGCTACCCTCGGCATACCCCTCGCCCAGTTTCCGCTGCTCGCTCTCGCCTCTGCGTCGTTCGTTTTTCGCCATATTCCCCGCCGAACTTGAAAGTGGGACTCCGCAACAAAATTGCTACAAACGTTGCGGCATATTCGTAACTTTTTTTTTTGGATGTCAGGAACATGCGTACGAAATATCTCGGTCCAAAAACCGCGCAGATTTTACTCCAACGAATTATTGCGAAGCCAGAGCTTCGCCTCTGTGAAGCGAGGGGGCGCTGAAAACAACACACTGCTGACGTCATCCGGCATCTGGCAAGGGAGAAATACAGCAGGCATGGAAGCAGGCGACAACGCTGGGTGACGTCACGGAATCCTCCTCCGGACGATTTCTGCTGTTCGCATTTCGGTTTCGGTTTCGGTTTGTTATTGCCATCATTTACCGTACGAAAACAAAAGTTTACGAAAACCGGCTTGCCGTTGTTGGACCCAGTTATGTGGATAGGACTTCACGAACCTGGCACGGTAATGGCCAACCATTGCACAGATAGCAATGGCACAAACCGATTGCACAAAAAAGCACAAAAAATTGCATATTGCATTGATAGCACAAAAAATTGCATATTGCATTGATAGCACAAAAAATTGCATATTGCATTGATAGCACAAAAAATTGCCGATAGCACAAACGGCTATCGGCTCGGTGAAAGGCTCGGGGCGCACGCTTTTTTTTGTGACAATTAATATAACTGCGTAAGTGTCACAAAAAGACGTACGCATCCCCTGTGCTGGAAACGGGAGGTGTACGCCGTTTTTTGTGGGATTATACGGTTCATAATTGCAACAAAAATGGCGTACGCCCCACGTTTTCATCAAATCGAGCACGTTGTCGTTCGGGATGATAGTTGGCTAGAAGTGTGCTATGCGGTGAAGCTCTGTTTTTAGAGTGTAAGGCGGAGTCACATCATTACCATCGCTACCCTCTATTTTAAGTGTTGCGCACCCTTAGAAATGAACTTCACCGCATAGTACGCTCCTAGTCAATCACCCTCTCGAATGATGCCGTTATCTGCCCTGATTCGATGAAAACGGAAGGCGTACAATTTTTTTTTTTTCAATAATAAACAGCATAAGTGTCATAAAAAAGGCGTACACCTGTCGTTTTGAACAAATCAGGGTACACTCTTAAAAATGAACTTCACCGCATAGCACGCTCCTAGCCAACCACCCTCTCGAATGATGCCGTTATCTGCCCTGATTTGTTGAAAACAGGAGGCGGACGCCTTTTTGTGGTAATTGTGAACAGTATAAGTGTCACAAAAAGGCGTACGCCTCCCGTTTTCAACAAATCAGGGCAGATAACGATATCTTTCGAGATGATGGTTGACTACACTCTAAAAACAGAACTTCACCGCATTGCACGCTGAGCGCCAACCATTGCGGCGAATGATAGGGTTATCGCCATTCCGATTCGAAGAGAGGGGTGTGCGTACGCCCTTTTGCTACAATTCGGATGTATGAAAATTGCCACAAAACGGCGTACGCCCCCCTCTCTCTTCGAATCGGAAGCGATAACCATATATTACACGGCAATGGTTGGAGCACAGCGTGCTATGCGGTGAGTGTAGGACCGTGTTATGCAGTGAAGTTCATTTGTAAAAGTGTACGCTCTAAAAACAAGGCTTCACCGCATAGCACGCTGTGCGCCAACCATTGCTACGAATGATAGGGTTATCTCTTCTTATTCGAGGAGAGAGAGGGGCGTACGCCTTTTTGTGGCAATTTGGATATATGGTAGTCGCCACAAAAAGGCGTACGCCCTCCTCTCTCCTCAAATCAAAAGCGATAACCCTATCATTCGCAGCAATGGTTGGAGCACAGCGTGCTATGCGGTGAAGTTCTGTTTTTAGAGTGTAGATAACGATATTATTCGAGATGATGGTTGACTACAGTCTTAAAAATGAACTTCACCTCATTTCACGCTCCTAGCCAACCACCGTCTCGAACAATATCGTTATCTGACCTGATTTGTTGAAAACGGGAGGCGTACGCCTTTTCTGTGACAATTATAACCAGCATAAGTGTCACAAAAAAGGCGTACGCCTCCCGTTTCCATCAAATCAGGGCAGATAACGATATCATTCCAGATGATGGTTGGCTAAGAGCGTGCCATGCGGTGAAGTTCATTTTTTAAGAGACATATGTCGGCACAGTTCCCCTAGAAGTCGGCCCAGGACGCACATTTCCCCAGGGCGTCAGTCGTGACGTTGCCCACATACGTGAGGCCGACAACGGCAAGCCCTTTCACCGTCACCGTCACCACCACCACCTCATTTTTTAAGAGTGTAGGAGCGTGCTATGCGGTGAAGTTCATCTTTTAAGGGTGCAAGCAGTAGACCTTTATAAAAATGCACGGCTTTTCGACGAAATCATCGCAGTGGTGCGGATTATACGACGCAAAACACGGCACAGTACCG